>NC_091826.1:53024307-53206807 GCF_038994185.2 Dermacentor albipictus | reverse complement strand
AATGGGCTGGCGTGCGTTTGGCAGGCATTCTAAGATCACGAACAGCAGGTTGCCATTATCCTTCAAGAGAAAAGTGTATAATAGCTGTGTCTTACCAGTACTCACCTACGGGGCAGAAACCTGGAGGCTTACGAAAAGGGTTCTACTCAAATTGAGGACGACGCAACGAGCTATTGAAATTAGAATAATAGGTGTAACGTTAAGGAATAAGAAAAGAGCAGATTGGGTGAGGGAACAAACGCGAGTTAATGACGTGTTAGTTGAAATCAAGAAAAAGAAATGGGCATGGGCAGGACAGGTAATGAGGAGGGAAGATCCCCGATGGTCATTAAGGGTTTCGGACTGGATTCGAAGGGAAGGGAAGCGTAGCAGGGGACGACAGAAAGCTAGGTGGGCGGATGAGATTAAGAAGTTTGCAGGGACGGCATGGCCACAATTAGTACATGACAGGGGTTGTTGGATAAATATGGGAGAGGCCTTTGCCCTGCAGTGGGCGTAACCAGGCTGCTGCTGATGATGATGATGACGTTTGTCGTTTAATGGCGCAAGGGCTAGACATAGCCAAAGAGCATCAGTGCGAGTAGGGATGTCTTGTCAGCGAGTTTTGTGGCATGGTCTGGCACCAGGCGATAGGAATGCCTAATGCTTCCCACAAGAGCCGGATGCACACTCACAAAAAGGCCTTACGAAAAAATGGTTTCTAAAGTGAGATTTCAGCCAATGTCGCTGCTTGAGCTGTTGGCAATGGGCAATTTCTCAATGTGATACTCTGTGAAAGGGTTAATGTGAAAATTCACCCTCAAATTTGTTGGCTGGTTACGCTATGTAACCTCGCAAAGATATCCACCAGCAAAGAACGCGTACAGCACGTCTGTATACATTAAGACAGGTGACGTGTTTTTAGGTGTGTACAGGTGATGATATGTTAACCGTGACTTCAAGTAGGGCTTTAATGTTTTCCAAATTTCTTTGTAGTTTAGATTGCATTACATTGTATTATTGTGGCTGCCTCATTTATGCACCCGCTTGAAAAAAAACTTATATACCTCCGACATCCGCGTTCTCCTTTTCAACTGCAACTTTTTGCAGATTTCTACACTTGTGTCATTACACTTTATTCCGTTTATTGTATTCTATCTTATTTCATGTACATGCAAATGAAAAGAGAGCCGCCATTGTCAGTATACCGCTAACTGCAGCAATTTGCTAACAGAAAACAGAAAGCTGTGGCTTTTTTTTATAAACATACAGTTGGATGTTGCGCACTATCCTGTGTGCGCCTGTGTGTGTTTTGTCGCCATAGGGCGGGACAATATGCGCCAACAAAAGCTACACTTTTCTGACTAGTTGATCAAGCTTTCATGAGAAGTGTACTAGCGTCATCCACAAAGTAGCAATGCATCATTTAAGGATACATCCCTCACATTGTTTAACATTCATTCGGGTTCTTTCTGCACTGCATAGGGATCGCCGGGGGTGGCGTCATGACCGAGCCGGTCGCTGCGAGAGTGATTCAGCGCTGGGTCCGCGCCAGGTTCCAGCCGTGGGTCCGCGGACGGGTGCTTTACAGCGCCAGCCCATCAAGACCTCAGAGGCCTCCAGGCTGGATAGACAGGGATGCCGGTGCCAGAGTCGTCACCCTCGTAGACCATAATGGCACGTCGACCATCAGACTCCAGCATCCTGGCGATGCTTCCTTGGTGGAAACCCACTTGGACTAGCACCTACACCATGTACGAAGCACCCATGGCCGACGCAGATGGTGCGATCCACAGCTTGCCCCAATGTTGTGGAGACGCGACGACTTCCTATTCGCGCATTCTTTCCGCCTACCAAATTGATGGGTGCTTACTGGAAGAGGCAGTGTCAGTGGTCGAAGCGATTGCGGCCTCTCCACGAGAAGACTAGCACTGACTTTCAGGGGCTGTAGGACTCACGTCGATACTTATGCGTAAGATGGCACGACAAAGCAAAAACGAAAATTGCACCGCGTTATAATATAATGAATAAGAAATACGAAACAACCGTCTCATGGTAGGTTATAAAAGAAATATTGAGATAGACAGCATAAACCAATAGGCACGTACTTGAGTTCGCCTCAGCGGTCTCAGTTCACGTAAATGAATGACGAATATTATATTTCCATGAATCATAATTCTGGGTGGTTGTTTAGAATGCGAATTGTATTACGAAGCATTGATGGCATTTTAAGAGGGCTAAACATAAATTAAAGGACAGCTTTGGGCAGGGCTGAGGCCTGGCAAGGAGGGGGGTTTATGTTATGTGCGATGGTGAAAGCAAACGCCAACTCTAGTGTGCAAGGCTTACTAAATGTCCTTTATTGTGCGCTGGCCCGGAGAAAAGCGCAGTTTCTATAGGAACCAATGATGCGTGCTCCATGTGGCGTGTGTGCCCACAGAAGATATTTTTACAAGTTTTTTTTCGCTAGCTAACAAAGCCTGCGTGATTTCGAAATAGACTGATCGCTTCGACGCACCGAACATCTTAACTTTTATAATAACATGGTTTATATTCAACCGCACGGTATTTATGTCCCTCATGAATACAAGAAAAGAAACTCTATTTAAGTGGCAGCTTTCACTCGGTGGTTTCTATCTGTTCGAGGAAACAGAGATATCGTTCTGCTCTTTATGTACGGCACCCATTTCGATGAGGTTGGCCGCATTTTGTAGAAAAAGTCAAGTTGTAGTAACTGTATTAAGAGGAAGTTTTGGCTTGGGCCGAACTCCGACGCGGCCTATTCAAATACATGTAAAACGCAAAAACATTTTTCTGAGATAACTCTGTTACTGATTGTAGTGCAATTTGTTGCATTTCAGAGACAGCGTTAAAATCTTGTGACTGTTCGAACCGCAATTTCGATTTAGGGAATGAATGTTGTAAAAAAAGATTCTCAAATATTCGACAGTTTGAAAAAAATAGAAGTACGAAGTTCACAAATTTAGAGCTCTGCATCAAGAACAGATATCGTGGTTGTGTAAACGGCATCCATTGCATCATATAACGCGGGTAAATTCGATATGTCATTTTAGATCTTACGAGAATTTGTTAGGTAGCTTAGAGAAGTTCTGCAAAGCCGTATTTCCATATTACAACTTCTTCCGAGGTTTATGTGTAACATATTGATTTTATCCGCTTTTGATGTACTATTATATGCAATTCACAGAATTTTATTATCATTCTTCGTTGCTGAGGTTCAGAGTTGTAAACTTCATAGTTTTGTTTTTTTAGAATTTTCGTTTTTCTACAATTTCATGGAAACATTAACCAAATTCAAAACCAACAGTCACTAGATTCGAAGTTTTTCCTTTAAATGCAACAAACGTCAGCAAATTTAGTGCAGTGGTTGCCGAGAAAAACCAATTCTCCTTTTACAAGTATTAAGATAGGGGCAAATGAGCTAAAGCTTCCTCCTAAGAAAATTTTTTAATTAAAAGCTCCTATTTCTTTCAGTTCATAGAACTTAAAATGCATTGAAACCTTCAACTCGTGTTCACAACTACAACTCGGTCCTAAAAGAAGAATGCCAATATTCTGTAAGCCGCGCTCTCAATAATAGACCAAAAGCAGGAAAATTGTACTACTATACAAGACTCTGTAACATGCCCAAAATTTAGTAGTAGAACGTTTTCAAAACATTCGTAAACATTGTACGAGCCCCACGTGAGCTCCATATATATTCGATTTCTTTGGCGGAGAGTTCCCAAAATTCGAAGTCCTGAATCAAACTTGTGGTGCCTATAGCGATTTCACCTTTTTCTGTCACATTCAATCATTTGTGTTGAAATCGGTTCTATCGGTGGTCAGATTAAAGAGTTTCTGCATTTTACATGTATTTGGAGCGGGAGATCGCAGCCGGCCTCGAGCTAAAGCTTCCTCTCAAGGTAGCATGCAGAAGTGCTCTAATAGAATACTGCTTTGAGATCGTCAACACGTGCTTCTTGGTGGTTCTACGTTGAGTTAAGATACAGTGCTCTGCGCTAAGCTTTGGCGAAGCAATGATGTGATTAGTGTAACGCTGTTTTTCATGGCAGCATCGTTACTGTAATGAGAACATATAGCCTAATAAAATG
Organism: Dermacentor albipictus; assembly: GCF_038994185.2. Lineage (NCBI taxonomy): Eukaryota > Metazoa > Arthropoda > Arachnida > Ixodida > Ixodidae > Dermacentor > Dermacentor albipictus. Next base: position 53,202,713 of record NC_091826.1, on the reverse strand, counting down.
TTCTCGATTATATTTCGTTGAAGCCCGGACACTTAAGGCATACGAGTGTAAAAAAGAAAGACCCAATAGCATTTACGTACGTAACTGATGGCGATTATGAATGGGGTTTAACGGCGCAAAAGCTGCGGAAGACCAAGAACGCCACATAATGGTATGATGCGTGCCATGTAGTGTTCAAAGTCAAGTGGTATGTGTAATACTGATATAAATGGACAAAAGGCATTCGCTGTAGAATGCGTAAAATATACATTTGACTAAAAGTATGACAGCGGTGTATGCAACGTACACTGACACGTTTGAAGAAAATAAAATATATGCTGCGGAGATGAGCTATAATATAATATGTTACTATCAGAAGCACTACTGCCTCATAAAGGTCCGTCGAGAGCAAGTGCCTGAAGGCGTGCCCTGTACTAAAAGCAATCACAGCAACTCAAGAGAGGCCACTCTACGAATTCTTGGGGCAGATGACGTTTAGCAAGCGGACTTCAGTGCAAAACATCTAACACAATTTCCTCGTTACAACAGTTCCTCGTTACGGAGAAACTTTGCTGGATGAATAGCGAAAGGTTGTCTGTAAGCTAGAAGGAAGTGTTTTTTTTTCTTTTCAGGCTCTGTTTCTTTACGTAGCATTAAGACGTGAATGACGGTCAACTTGCGAAAACATTTCGCAAAGATGGGAGGTTCATCCACGGTCAACCAGTGGTTGTGCGTGCCCTGTGTGTGTCCTATGCTCAGCCAAGTGAAGAGCACATCCACTTCCCGTGATTTTGCTTCTAAGTCCGAATTCTAGCTTATTCGACTTTCAGCGTGGCAGAGGTGTTGCCAAGAACTTAATAGTTTTCTCTGCAGGAAAGGTATCAAATGTATTGCCGCCACACCTACGGGAGCGTTGCGAGTTCTTGCTGCTGTAAATGAAGATAGTTTGTCGGCAAGCATACTACCCTAAATGCCTTGGGGCCCAGGATCTCACCACATCAAGCAACGTTGTGAAGCTACACAGCTAGGGAACAAATGCGACAAAACTTCTGTTATTAGAGGATTTCTGGGCTTTCTCAGAGACATAAGAGCCTTAAGTACGCCAATTCAGTCTGTATATACAATTGCCCTTCGTAAATTAATTTTTATGCGACAATAACGCATAGGCCTCAGCCGTGAAAATGCTGTTTAGTGGATGAAAGACGCCCGATTCCAAGAATGATGGTCCAACTGCGGCGTAGGACATGCCCTCATGGGACTTGGATGCATCTGTGTAGAATTCCGCGCATGAGTACATAGCTTGAAGTTGTAGACAGTGTATTCGAATATGTTTTTGTGGAGCGTGCTTGGAGACTTCTAAAAATGTTCATCATATTCTACGATCTGACGGTACCACGGCTATAATGTCCTTTCTGGGGTATTCTGGTGGTGTGATTGAAGCGCGACCCACATTTCTTCCCTAATTCACCTAACACACAGCGAGAAGTGTTCTCTGAAGTTGGGGCGATTTTAAACAGCGTAGTACACGTCCTGTCATTAAGAGTTACGAAGCAAAGATGTTCGGGGTTCGAATGCACTTCCAGGAACTACGGAAAACCAGAATATTCTCCTCGGAAGTTCAAGTGGCCACTCGTTTGATACCCCGCGCAACCTTGGTACAGGACCTGTCCAGAAGGCACGTGTGGCCAGACGGATCCCCAGATGATGAACAGCGTCGAGTATCTTCAGTGTTCTCGTTGCGGGATAGTGATACATCATCATCATCATCATCGTCATCATCATTATCATCATCATCAGCAGCAGCCTGGCTACGCCCACTGCCGGCCAAAGGCCTCTCTCATACTTCTCCAGCTACCACGGTCATGTACCCCGGTCATGTGGCGCGATACACCACAGCACCACAATCCAGACGGAGTTCAATGTATGACGCTCTTGTACGGGCTTATCAGGTACTTCCTATCACTACCCAGTGGAGTGCGCGAAAGAACTGAGAATATTTATAGTTTTTCGACATTGATTTTCAATATATTTGATGTGGGGTATGAAATGGAGTCTCCAGTCAACCATGACACTGAAAAATTTTGCTCTGTTTGCAGAGGTATGCGTTGCATGATGACAGTTGTATTATAATGAATGTGTGACGACAATTTCTGACGACCGCATGAGAAAAATCAATTGTGGAAGTTAGGATGACGACGATGAAACGATCGCGATGGCCCTAAGACGGCGGTATGACCACCAATGCATGACAACTGCAAAACGACGACGCAATGACGAATATGCCATGGCACCAGTGTGCGGAGAATAAGATGACGACGAGAGTATGATGAAACAAGCATGGTGACGTCTCTATTTTCACGTGTTAGTGACAGTGAATAGCACAGTAGCAATACTGTGAACGACAAAACTAACTTTTTATTGGGCGAACCTGTGCCCACAAAACAGGCTACACTTATAGCACTACGATAGCGGCGAACACGGTCGGCGATTTTCGAAATTTTGATCAGCGGGTTGAGCGCGTCGGCTTTTATACAGCAGTCGTCGAATGTTCCAGACTAATCACTTGGACCCGCGTGTATTCCACAAAGTTCTACCCCATTCGCGTCAACGCGATGAAATCAGATAACTTAAGGTTCGGCGACTACAGACAGCGGATAGAAGCATCGATAACTTTCAAGAAACTTCTGATACACGCAGGCGCGTTCCGCGCTGTGCGTTAACACTTGTTAGGTGGCGAAACGTGTCCCCCGATAAAGACAAGTACACGTGTCAGTATCTTGAAGACTGTATGCCTACATTAACTTGCCGTCAATGGTCTGACGATTGACGTGTGATAGCGGCTGTCTCACAACAGTGGTTCAATCACGATTGAATGGCGATAGTATTACCACGATGACGGGACAATGACGGCATTTCGAGTGCTGGAAGATAAACTGGGAATGACGAAGGTGAAACAACCACGATGGCGTCACGCCCCCGCGCGCACATTAGTGGCTCAAGCTGCCAGACAACTTGGACTACCGGGTCGACGTAAAAGGCGGGACGACGATGGGGTGATGACATTCAGATGACGAGTGAGTGAGTAAAGCATTACTTATTTATTTTATAAGTCAGGTAACGCAGCTGTAACACACGTCCATTCGCTTGCGAAATAAAGCGCATGTGACGATGGTGCCGCTGCACGAGACGAAATTGGGCACCCTGCACTCCTCGAACAGGACGACCACGGTGCCGGTGTTGTTCATTCTTCTAGCGCAAAACGCTCTGGGATACGTAGGTAGCTTCAAAAACAGCCGAAGTTTCGAAAGACTGCTAATCGCATTAAACACGATATTCCATCAACAATAGAGCCCTAAGCTTGAGATTATTTTGGCTTGGTTCAGTGCCTATTGGGATGGGGTTACCCACTACGGGGGACCAGCGATGAATAGGGCAGCAGTATGCAAAGAGGGAAGAAAGCTTCAATTCCATTTTGTAAATTAAGAGTGACATAATAAATTATTACAAATATTGAATATAAGGTTTAGGGGTATATTATGAAATAGGTGCTAATAATGCTCTGGATTTCATGGTGAGGAGAAAGAACACTGAGAAAACTTATATAGCAGTTCTTTTGCTGATCTTGAAGTAGAAGAAGTAGAGGAGAAGGCGTGCTGGCGCAGTTTATGAGTACCGCCACTGGACTCAAGATAAACAAAATTTTGATGCCTGTTGTCGTACTGGTCACACGGGAAGAAGTGCATTGCTGCAGGAGTCACAACCGAAAGTCCTACCAGGAACCAAACTCTACCAAGGAAACGAACCATCAGGAATGGCGGTGTTTCATCTAATCGAGAAGACATTAACAGCGCTGAAGGACGCAAGACAAGCCGTGAGCACGAGTTTCAACGGAGTTTCTGTGGTGTGTACATAAGCAATATAAGTAGCTCTAACGTATCTAAACATTTAACTGGGTGACTGCTGGGGGACGTGTAGTTACATACCTCTGTGCCTTAACCGTCAAGTCAAATGCAGCGCCGATTGTTCTTTATCCTGCGATTCTTTTTTCACCATAATAATCGCTGTCTCTTCATGCCCACTAATTACAAGGCGAAAGCCTTAGATGTTTCTGTCTCAAGGTAGCATTGCTGGATGCAGAAAAAAATGACCCGAGGAAGGCGAGAAGCAAACCAATGAATATCCAGCCGCGTGTTAGAGATTAATAATGATTAGCAAAGTTTATGATCGATAATTGATCGGATTAGGATGGATTCGGGTTGATTGAGATATCATAGATAGATTCAGGAGAATCAAGGTGGCTTAAGGTGGATTGAGGTGTACTAAAGATCATTAGATGAATTAGAGTGGATTAAGGTCGATTCAGATGAAGGAAGAAGAATTAAGGTGGATAAGGGTGGACTAAGCTGAATTTCACTGTTCTTTACAATGCGTTCGCCTTCTTGGCTCGTAGGCCATAGCTAAGGACACATGGAACTTTTTTATTTTTCTTGAACTGAGGTCAGCTAGTATCGATATAGGCCTCCATGGTTCCAATTAGTGGCTATGGTGTTGGGCTGCTAAGCGTGAAGTTGCGAGATTGAATCCTTGCCGCGGAGGCAGCATTTCGATGAGGGCGAAATGCAAGAACACTGGCTTAATTTGAGTTAAGTACGCGTTAAAGAATGCCAGGTGGTTAACATTATTCTGAAGTCCCCACTACGGCATGCCTCATATTCAGACCATGGTTTGGGAATGTAAAACCGCATAACTTAATTTGACTTCTTTACTATAGGCCTTGAGGTCAGCTACACTATTTTACAATGAACGAAATGCATGGCATTTGTGGCACTTCTCATATTTAGCAACGGAAAGTGATCGTTAACTGTACGTGCAAATATACTTCCGACATAAATGGTCCCGCAAATCCTTGTCCATAAATAACTTGACAGTTAGACAATAAATGTACGCTGCTTGTAGCGGTGCGTTACACTGAGATAGTATCTGAAGGCGTGCGAGGCAGCTCGTGTTTCACTTGAAGATAGAGGGAGAGACAGGGAGATTACTAGCCAGAGGAGAAGATAGACCGCACCGAAGTGTCCATCGTGCAGCTGACAAGTGAACTTCGTTCCGTGGTGTGGGGGAGGAGGAGCAGGAATGGAAAGGTGACAGAGATGGGAAAGGGGTTGTGCTCCGAACTGATAGCTCTGGTGGTGTGAAGTGATCTGTGGAAGCCAGACTCGCTCAGCAGAAAGGTGGAAAGCGGCTGGTACCGCTGTGCCAGCAACTTGCGGGTGGTAATCCCGCTATACCTCGCGTACATTAGGCTCACCGTCAATCCTGAACGTTCAGTGAATTCGACCAGGCTGGCTACAACTGGCCTTACCTCGAGCAAGGCCGGATCAATACGCTTGAGGATGCATTCCACGCTGTCAACAGGAAGACCTATTGAACTGTACTTTTGCGCGCACTGGTTTTCGCTTTGAGGTGTTTTCGCAATGTCTAGAGAGCGGAGCATTGACATTCATTCAAGGTACTTGTAAGATTGATTAGGAGGGCCCAAACGTGTTTTGTAATGACCCCTAGTATTTCAAATGGATATCGTATTTCAATAAAGGGACCGCAGAAGTTACTGCGCTGCCGCCAACCTAAAAAAAAAGTTCACCACGCGTGCAACAATTTCCGTTAGCGAGGAGTTTTTTCTTGCAATTTTTCTCCGGATGTTTGTCATCGGTCATGGGCCGTAACCTATAAGAGTTATTTTTTGTTTGTAAGTCTGGCGAAGATCAGTGTTGCCTGCACATGTGCAACCATGAGCTCTTGTTTAAAGTGAGCCGAAAACGAAGTTAGGGAGTGACGAAACAATTAACCACGGTGTCTAAAGGAATACCCCTTCTCCACATCCTGTAAAGTGCGAGAGGTTCTGACACCTATTCGTTCATGTTCTGGTGTTGCAGCGCATCAAACGCTTATGCAGACCACATGCGCCCCTGCGGGGTATTCCTCTCATTATTGCGTCCAAAAGAAACATTCAAAGATGGGAAACTCTGCACAGGTTCTGCGGCCGTATGTTAGTCCACGCGCACTCACACATTTGAGTCAGAGAACGCCGTATTTTACGATCAGGTATATTATTGGTAATTTATTGTTGATTGCACCATGTGACCTCATGTCTCTCTTATCTACCACTGTAGTTACGCTAGCTCGCACTTGTTAATCGACCATACCCTGTGGCACTATGGCTATTTGGCTTAATTAGGAAGGAAAGACGAAGTCTTCCGCCGAAAGCAAAAAGACTTTGCCGTAGCAATTTGTAAATTACACTAATGTTATAGCGAAACTTGTATAGTACATCATTGGCTTCAGGACCTCAGTGATCAAGCCGTGTCCTTACCAAGGATACTTTAGTGCGGGGCAGTTCATATTAGATTAAGCCCTGCTATCAATTAGGGTTTTCTTCGTTTATGCAAGGTGTCTCAAATTTTACAACGTATAAACCATCACACCCGTGACGTCAACGAAAATCGAAAATCGCCCGTTGGCTCGTCTTGTTGCTCCAACATGCCAGACTAGTTCCAGCGGCAAACATGCTTAAGGAGGGCAGTACACAGCACAGTATTCCTTACAGAAAGTATACGACGGGGAACCCTAGCACTGCTCTCTAGGGTATATGCAGTCAATCATGATGATTCAGCTAGCAAATGGCCAGTATAGTGATTTGGCTAAGCTTGGTTCCTGCGAGTTTAAATGGCTTCGTAAATTTACAAATTGGTCATGCTGAAATATATATTCCGTTAACTATACAAAAGTTTGCAATATTTATCGTTATTAAGGCATTTTCTCGAAATATTCGGCACGTGTGTATTAAATGTGGTTGCTTGGCGAATAGAGACGATAATAGCGAATAACGCCACAAGAACGGCTGAAGCAACAAGCATAAGCATGTTCATATAATAAACATTGTTTTCATAGTAGGATAATGGTCGCGTAGCCATAGTTCTCTCATGTAGTAATCTCTTAGGAAACTATGCTCTCGTCAAGCGTTTCTAACAGCCTAATACAAAAGGACTTAGAGGGCAACTTGGTCACTTCTTTCTGTGTTTTCTTTTTGTTTCTTTACAAGCAGACCTTCGTGATTGGAAACCGTGTATACCGGTATACGAGTCGGACGGGCTATCTGACAGGCATCAAGTTAGCGCGTTGGCTGGTTGCCTGCACGTTCAGCCGTCTCCGCTGGATCCTGTTTTTCCCATTGACGCCCATCTTCCTGCTTCTCGTACTGGTGCTGCTGAGTTTGGTGTTCCGACGGTACGGTTGGTCCATGCAGTTTCACACAAAGTTCAAGAAAACAAAACATGGCTGCACGTTCATTCAGTCCCCGTGGGAATTATGAGCAATACAGGGATTTTTAACATCCAATTGTCACAGACTGCTTCAGAAGGCATTTAGCGAGTCCGATTATCGTTCCCTTTAGCTTAGTCGCATTGAGTGCTAATCTCACAACGTTCTTATTGAAGTCATCGTAGTATTTTGTAGCCCTCTGCTATTTTTTGACACTGTTCTATGTACTCTGTTGTGTACTTTCACATTGATGTTTCAATTCATTCTGGTGATATTTTTATGTTTCTCTAAATACTTGCATGCTGCTCCACCTAGTACCAAATAATGGGGCTGCAGTATGTGTAAATACATAAATTAAATAAATAAATAAATTTGTCAAGCAATCTGTTTTTGTTCTGCCTATTTTCCTCTGCTGGCCAGTTGAACGTATACACTAGTCCCAGCGCAAAAATAAATCCGGGGTTTTTCGAGCATATGCAAACGTGCGCTGTCGTAACAGCCACCATTGGTTATTTATCCTAACACCCAAAGAAATGCATATAGCCGTCCCGGTTGGCATCGAAAATTAGCCAGAATAGCCACCCTATCATATTGAATCTTTTGTGATCACGTTAACGACTTTTTTCACATTTTATGCAGTACAATAGGTCCTTCTCTTTTAGCTATGCGTTCAGTTAATGGTCTAGATTTAGGAACGTTTTCTTCTTTTCCTAGTTCGTTTCTAACCATGAAAACTCGCACTTTCTTGTTGTAATCTGTGTTGGATACGAAAAAAAATAAATGAATGAATAAAGAGATAATCCCTGCAGGTGGTGCTTAGGCAAAGGTGGGCATCCGGAGAACACCAGGATTCCCAGTGTACCACCTCGCTGTCTCACTCGACCTACCAGTGTCGAGGAGGAATCATGTTTTACGCTGGCTAGACGCGCCCGCCGTCATCTGCGTTGCACCAGGCACGACGCCCACCACTGCTTCACAAGGAGTAAGCATCTCTGATGTGCAGCCTGTGATGCCCGTGTAAAATGAAATCGTTTACTTGCATCAGTGAGTTGAGGAGACAGCGGAGCTGCATGGACGCAAACGCGCGCGCGCGCGCAAGCACACACACACACACACACGCACACACACACACACACACGCACACGCACGCACACGCACACGCGCGCGCACACACACACACACACGCACACACAAACACACACACACACACGCACACGCACACAAAAAAGGAAAGCTGTCCCAGAAAGCTCCACGATGATACAGCCGTCTTTTTCTGTTTGAGCAAATCGAGCACCGGACGCTTATATTATGGGGAACCTCATGCCGTGTTATAACACATATTGAACGCGTTGTACAGGTCAACAAAGCTCGTAGAATGATGAAAGACATCAAGTATCTTGTGAAACATGCATGCGTGCTCTCCTATTTGGGATTTCTGCCCCCCCTTAGTTGAAATGAGTTGAGGGACCACAATAAAGAGGGCGCGACTAAGCAGGTCTCTGTTTGTTTTTTTGTATATAGTATCTTTTAAGAGTGCAAATTATGCTTTCCAGCTTGAGTTGGTATATCGATAGGTTCGTCACATGGACTGGCGAGTAGATCTCTTTTTAGCAATATACGCACCTGTGATGGATCTCGCTTGTGCAAGTGAAACATTTGTGCCCAAAATGAGCGCATTATGGCTGTGAATTGCTGGAGAGACTACCGCAAACATCCCGAGCATGAGGTGCCGGAATATAAAAAAGAAGGTATTTCAGCCCCATATTTCTTGTTAAATATGCAACCCTGTGTTTTCCCAATTTTCCGAATTTAAGAGTAAAATGTTCCGTAGAACCACAAGAGAATAATTATGTGCATTAACGTTTACCTGAATATGTCTGATTATATTAATATACGTGCGTGAGCCATTCAACACTATTGATTCATGTATAAATGTATTTATCTCAATCATAATTTATTTGTTAATTTATGAAAGGACACACAGCACCTTTATGACACTCAAGTAGGGGGTAATGAATGCGATGAAGCCGAACAATGGATATATTGCGAAACAGAATACTACCAAGATAATTCGAAGATGCCTATTTACAGATATAATGCGTACTTGGAGCCGATATGAGAACGCCCAGTAACATGCATCTTGTCAACCAAGTTGCACAGACCGGACGCAATCAACACTCACTTTTTTTTTTCTTTACATGGCGCGGTCAAATCTCATTGTGGCCTGGTCCCACATTGTGCAGACGGTGTCTTATGTCTTTGCGTGCTGTTCGTAGGCAGCACATTGAGGCGGTAAGACGCACATGCAAGCACCCTCGGTGGCTACACTTGGTTGCGATAGTTTCCCTTGCCACAGGTTCTACCCAAAGCAGACGCTTGAATTTCTCCAGAAACGTAAGGAGTTGTTGAAAGACGCGACAGGTGAACTTACTTCATGTTTTGTGGTGCTATCTGCACTGTATCCTGCCCAGTATAAGCCAGCGACGACACATAAATGGCGCCGACATGGTCTCAATTCTGATCGGCCTTATTCAAGGACCGACACGCACATTTACATGTCAAACTCTTTCCTTTGTTCCGTGCCATGCTGACGTTTGTCGTTTAATGGCGCAATGGCTAGACATGGCCAAAGAGCATCATGCGAGTAGTGATGCATTGTCAGTTAGTTCCGTGGCATGGTATGGCACGAGGTGTTAGGAATGCCTGATGTTTCCCACAAGAGCCGGATCCTCACTCATGAAAAGGCCTTACGATATAATTGTTTCGAAGACGCGATTCCAGCCAATCTCGCTGCTCGAGAGCTTTGCAAAACAGCACTTTGTGAATGTGAAACGCTTTGTGGATTCGACCTCAAATATCTTCGCTGGTCACGCAATGTAATCGGGCACAGATATCAGCCAGCAAAGGAAGCGTAGCGCTTGTCTAGACAGATTGCGCGGATAATTGTGGTGGTGTCAGTTACCTGCAACATCCGTGTTCTCGCTTTCGACTACAACTTCTCGCAGAAGGCTTCTAACCGGAAATATATTCTATATTTTATGTACGAACAAGTGAAACGAGAGCCGCCGTTGCCAGCCTAGCGCTATAATCAATTTGAGAAGAGAAAACAGAAAGCTGTTGCTTTTTTATGAACTTAGTACTGAATAACATGTGTGAACAAACACTACATTTCTTTCTCTCGATTAGAACAAGCTTTTATGAGAATAGCTTCATCCGCAAATTAACCATGCATCGAATAAGAATATGTACGTCACTTTTTCAACGTTCATTCTGTTTCTTTCTGTTCTGCATAGTGCTTGCCGAGGAAAACCTCAGGACCGAGCCGGTTGCTTCGAGAGTGGGTCAGCGTCGGCTCCGCACCAAGGTCCAGCCGCGGGTCTTCGGACGGGTTGTTTACAGCACTAGCCCTCCACACCCACCGAGCGAACCAGACTTGAGCGACAGGGACGCCGGTGCCATATCCGCCAACATCATAGACCACGATGGCATGTCGACCGTCGGACTCCAGCATCCCGGCGATGCTTCCTTGGGGGAAACCTACTTGGACCAGCACCGACACCGGGGTACGGAGATCCCATGGCCGACACCGACGGCGTGACCCACAGCTCCGCCGAAAGTCGCGGAGACGCTAAGTTTTCCTTGTCACGCGTTCTTCCTTCCACAGACCAAATTGATGGGCGCTTACCGGAAGAGGCACCGTCGGTGCTAGAAGCGATATTGGCCTCTCAGCGAAGTCACCAGCAGTGACCGCGAGTGGCTGTTGGACTCGCGTTAATACTTACACCTTATATGGCACGACAGAGCAAAACTAAAATTGCATAACCTTGACCAGGACCTGCGGTTGCGTTCTCGACAAATATAAGCGAGTACAAAGCACAAAACGGTCGTGTCATCATTGTTCATAAACGAAATACTCAGACAGCATAAACCATTGGGCCCGAACATGGTCTCACTTCACATAAATGAATGACGAATAAAGTTGATCCAGGAATCATAGTTCTGGTTTGTTCTTTCGATTTCGGATTGCAATTACGAAGCATTGATGGCATTCTAAAATGGCTAAACATACAGGAAAACGTATCATTGTATGTCGCTGAAGCTTGAGGAGGAGGATGGCTTATGTGCGATGCTGAAAGCCTACGCTAACTCCAGTGTGCAAGGCGACGGAAATGTTCTTCATAGTGTGGTGGCCACGAAAAAAGAAGAGAGCACAGTTGCTTCAAGAACGAATAATTCGTGCTCAATGTGACTTCTGAGCCCACGTTGGTTTTTCACGCTTTTTTTTTCTGCAGCGTAACAGAGAGTCTGCGTCATTTCCAAATAAACTGAACGGTTCGACCCATCGAGCTTGTTCGCTTGTCATGCTTGTCGTGTCATCATGCTTACCGTCCAAAAGAATGGTATTTATATCCCTCACTGATAGAATGAAGAACTCTTCTTAAGGGGACCTTTTCACACTGTGGCTCCTATTTATCTACAAGGAACCAGAGAAATCATCCTGGCCGGCAACTACTGCACCGACTTTGATGAGGTTTGTTGCATTCGAAATAAAAACCAAAGTTCTAGTAACTGTATTAAATGATTTTTTTTTGTAAAAGCGCCTATTTGTGTAAGTTCTTAAAACATGAAAAGTTTTTAAACCTTCAAATCGTGTTTACAACTCCAACTGAGGAATTAGAAATCAATGCCACTATTTCTAAACTACGCCTAATAATTCATCCAAAGCAAGAAAATTAGTGTACTACACAATACTTCATATATGCCGAAAATTTAGGAGTAGAACATTTGCGAAACCCTTCACTTTTCTTCACAAACATTTCTTCACTAAGACACCTAACACACAGCGACAAATGTTCTCTTAATGTGGCGCGATTTTAAACAGTGTAGTACACTTCATTTCATTTACACTTGCGCAGCTAGGATGTTCGTTGTCCGAATGCACTTTCGGGAAATACGTAAAACTAGAATATAAGATTTGAAGTTCAAGTGACGACATCTTTGATCCCACGTAGAGACTTCCTACGAGACTGGTCCTCAAGGAGCCTGTGGACAAGCGGGTCCCTAAATAATGAACAGCGTCCAGCATCTTTAGCGCACTCGGTGCAGCAGAGTGATCGACCACAGCTTCATAATCCAGACAGTATGGATAGGTCCAGACGATATGGACAGACACTTCCTAAGTCATGTACAAAAGAACCTTTAGAATATACATTGTTTTACGACATTTCTTGTTAATATAATTGATGTGGAATATGAAGGACACTTATTAGTGAGGTATGACACCCAAAAACTTCTGCTCTTATTTATGCGTTGCCTGTCGAGTTAAATATTAGCATCTGGAACCAAGTCGCTTCTCCTTCTAAACAGGGCGCAAGAGTTTTTCTGCGAATTTAATTTGAACCCATTTTCATTAGCTTATTACGACAACATGTTCAGGCCAAACTGAACCTGTGGCTCCTAAATTGATAGAATACACTATTTGAAACCTATTTGTACATCATCATTGTATACTGAATATTATGTCGTATGTCGAATTAATGAGCCTAATGAATTACGTTTTACAACAAAGAGAGCACGGCTTAGTACACCAAACTGCGGCACTCCATTTTCCTGGAGAAACGGCCTGGCATCAGCGATTATAATACTGAATACGCGGTTAGACAAGCAGCTTTCTACAACGTTAAGCATGTTTCCATGTGCACCGATCTCCGACAAGTCTCGCAATATTCCGTAGCACCACGTCGTGTCGTACGCATTTTCCATGTGTGGAAACAAAGACAAAAAGTACCGCTTGTGAATGAAAGCGTCACGGATGTTTGACTCCATGTGAACCAGATGGTCGCTTGTAGCACAATTTTTCCTGAAACCACATTCATACGGGGCAAGGATTTAGGTAGAGTCGACGAAGTGTATCAAATGACGATTTATCATCTTCTCCTATAGCTGGCAAGCACTAGTTGTAAGTGCTATCAGACGGTAACTATTAACTGAAGGTGGATGTTTACCTTGTTTAAATATTAGAAGCGCAATAGCCTCCCTCCATGTTGAAGAGAGGTAATCGGAGGCCCACATGTTGTTAAAGAGTACAAGTAGTGTCATTTGTGTGTCTTTGTGCAAGTTATATATTATGTCGTATTCCATCCTGTAAGCTTCGTCTGCAGAGCACTGACACGCGTTCAATGAGGCTCACAACTCGGCAACACTAAAAGGGTGGTCATCAGATTCATTCGGTTTGCATTTCTGATCCGGTGCATTATTTCCGCTACATTTTTATATTTAAGAAACAACCGAAAATAAGTAATTCAACTAGATAAGCGCTCCAAGTGCTCTTCAAGGGTGCTTGTCTGCTCTTTCAAGGTGTTGCCTTGATCGTCGACCTGGGGTACGGATGGGCTTGCTGCTCACTAAGCCTACTAAGCTCATTCCCAACATTTGCTTTCTGCGTGTTGGAATTTATGCGTGAAATAACTCTCCCAGCTCGTTCTCCTAGCTTGATGTCGCGTTAGTCTTCACTGGAATTTAATTTTTTTGAACTAGATTAGACTAGACCGACTGAGTATGCCCCATCCTTTATGTTGTTTCTGGCGCGCCTGCTTGTAGTCTTTATTCCATCGAGGAATTCTTCATTTTTGTATACATGGGGTACCACATGCTTCCGGAATGAATTCCTCTGCAGCGTCAATAATAAAAAGGGTAAAATACCTTACTGCGTCATCTATACTACATATGTTCATAAAAAATGGTGACGAAAAAGTCGATTCATTCAAAACTTTCCAATCGGCACAGGCTAGTTTCCACCTGCGGACATCAGGAAGGGAGTCATCTTGTTTTATAATGTTAGGGCTAATGGAAAGTGGTAATTTCAGAAGAAATTTTTGATCACATTTCATTCCAAGTCGGGAAATAGGGAAGCAGACTCAATAGACAAGTGTACTGATCAATAATAAATATGATGAATTTTATTATACGCTGGATCCTCGTTAATGAAGAGGCATGCGCCAGAGTGCACTAAAAAGTAGTCTGCGAGTCAACCTTTCACAACGCATTGTGAGCTTCGCCTCATCGTGTTGTGGGCGTTAAGGTGCCGCACGAGCATGTAGGGCTTGGGAAGGTAATCAGTAGGGTTATACAAGTCAGTTTTAGCGAGATGATGATTCATTACAATTACCAATTCGTTGAAAAGAATTGACCGAACTGACACTGCCTCAATAGGCCTCTCAAGGGCAACTTGTTGTGAAGCTACTTACTTGTCCGCGACAGTTGCTACACCACCACTTGCCTCGTCACAGTCTTTACGATAGACAGTGTAGTGACGAAGAAAGTTCATGTGTGTAGGTTTCAGATGAGTCTCTTGAACACACATCAACATTGGATTACATTTGTGTAGGAGTTCTGTAATATCGCCGAGGCTATGAAGAAGTCGTCTGACATTCCATCGTAGCATTTGTGCCTCCATTATGAGAAAAGTGTTTTGTGCTGTCAGTTAAGAGACGAAGATTAGCGCACGGGACTTTTACCAATTGCATGACATGAGTTTTGCCTTTTTTTGGAGCAATCGTGAGTCTCACCGCTCCTTACGTGCTGGCGGCGCTGTCTAGCTGATTGCTGGGTGCATCGCCTCTTTCGGGTCGCGGTATACATGCGTTCTTGGAAGTGCTGCGTTTGATGCGAAGGCATCGTCTTCAGAGTTGAGACCCTTGAGTCCTCCAGACCAGAGGTTGATGGCCCCTTCTTCTGCGGCGGCAAAGCGGCTGTAGCCGCTGTGGACTCGGGGGAGGGGGAGGGTGCGTGATGATGGCGCCACAGCCGACTTACTGCATGAGGGACGGACTGCTGCCGGCGGCCGTTCTGGCGCCGCCCCCTGACGGGACACTTCGGCAAAGATATTCTTTGGCAGGAATGATACCCACTTTCGTGCCTCCTTATACGAGATGTTCTTTTTGACTTTGATTGCCACTATTTCTTTTGATGTTTTTCCCCATGGGCACGACCGCGAGTACGCGGCGTGCTCACCATCGCAACTGACAAAGTGTTGAGCATTCTCATGTGATTCAGGCACATGTATATGGTCGCTACATTTGGCGCAGGTTAGCCGTCCTTTGCAGTTCTGAGAACTGTGGCCGAACCTTTGGCATTTGAAGCATCGGAGGAGATTGGGAATATATGGTCCGACCCAGATCTTGGTATAGCCTGCCTCGAATGTAAGGGGCAGTACAATTGCACCGAATGTCAGAATAAGATGCCTGGTATTTATTTACTTACCATCAGGTCTCATCTTTATACGCTTTAATTCGATCACTTTCTGCTCACTGCAGCCCTTTTGTATTTCAGCCTTTTCCAACACAATCAGATCACCATCGGATACAACACCATGGGTGATGTTGCATCACACGATGCGGGATTACACTCACTGGAACATCCCCCAAAAGGCACAAAGTTAGGCAGCCTCTCATATTGCTTCATATCGCGGAGTTTCAGAAGGAAATATCCGCTTGCTAACTTGGAAACTTTGTAACCTGGGCCAAGAGCCTCAGTTACGAATTAGGAAACCAGATGAGGAGAGACTATTCATGTGGCCTTCTCCGTTTTCCTAAACGTACGACATGAAATTGTAGGAAATTCTCATTTTGTAGGCGAAGAAAGTTAAATATTCTTTCGGTGTACCTTCGTTTTTGAGGATGATCAGGAAGGGAGCGGAAAGAAGTGGTCATAGATACACATAAATTCCGTTCAGACGAGCCCGCAAGCTCAGCAGCAATTGCAGTCGCCCAACGCAGGGGCGTTTGCGTCAGCAGGCGTTTGGCGTGGTTCGACGCCACGTAGCCGAGCACACGAGGCGTGTACTCTCCCGCGAGTAGCCGTGCGTGGCTTAGCCGTGTCTACGGAAAGGGGGATCCTATAGGTTGAACCGATGTCGGGAGTTTGGACCTTTAGGGCCCATTTCCTACGCTTCTCTCCAATCTTTTTCTTTCTCCCTCATTTTCAATCTTTCTTGTCTTTTCTTTATTTCGTTTTACTTGCAATTTCCTGGGCAGCACAGGTGAACCTTGTGTAGCTAGCCAACCTTGGTTATACCATATTTGGTTATAGTAGTGTCGTACAGCTGGTGCGTGCAGGAACTGTGTTTTTATGGTCATGCAGCGTCCCCTCGTTGGGCTGCATGGTGGGGGGCTGGCGCCGCTACCCAAATTTATGTCTATCTATGGCAACTTCTTGCCCCTCCATGCTGGAACCGTGCAACCTCTCGAGCTCTATACTTGCCCTTTTCGAGGACATTGCCATCTGTGCGGGCGTTAACGAAATAAAAATTCCTGCTGTAGTTCGAGAGTGACTCACGCGCATCGATTCAACGGACGTGTTAATGCAGCTTGCCGGAGTCGTCACGGGCCGAGTCGAGCGCCACTAACGGAGGACGGCCGAAGAAGGAATTTGTTTCGTTGACGCCCGCACACGTGGCAACGTCCTCGAAAAAGGCAAGGATAGAGCTCGAGAGGTTGCAGGACTCCGCCAGTGTAGATTTTCGATGAAAGTACGCAAAAACAACAAGGTTTCTGTCCTTGAGCAAACTGCGTTTTCTGGCAGTTTCTCAAAACACGGTCGATTGCTTTTGCACAGAGTTCATTAAGCCTGTCAGCTCTCGTCAACACCAACATTCGCTTCAACCTCAAATCTTTCTATCAGAAAAGAAAGTGTCTGTTTTTGAAGAGACGATTGAAAGGAATACCGTTAAAAACCACATTGGTAAGGTAAGCTCCCTAAATGCGGAAAGAAAAGGGGGGGGGTGGAAAGAATTAGTGGTTATAACCACGCTCTTCTATGGCCGAACTCAAGTCACCATGAATGTCGACGGTAATTTAAATACGATTCGAGCAACACACAGTAACACACCGCATTCCAGAAGCCACGGTTTTTTAACACGTGTAGTTGCCATGCTAAAGCTTTCGCTGCTTCCATTAGACGCGACACACTACGATATCGTCGTGCTTTGCTAAGGTACTCGCTTTCCAAGAGAGAGAGAGAGAGAGAGAGAGAGAGAGAGAAGGGAAGACGGAAAGGCAGGGAGGTTAACCAGACTGAGTCCAGTTTGCTACCCTACACGTGGGGAGGGGAATGGGGAGTGAAAGAGGAAGAGAGAGAACTTAAGTATAGGATGTCTATAGTCGGGCACTCAAGTCTGTTGCCTTCAGGTAGCGAAAAAACGCTCGAACTGCTTTCTGGGCCAATGAACTGCGAGGCCAGGCTCCCAAGATCTTCGCTTCCGTAAATGGCCTGTCATCCAGTCTGTTTAAGGCACACTGGAGAGTCTCACGTTGATTATCGAAGCGAGAACAGTGGCACAGAAGGTGACTGATGGTCTCTTCACACTTGCACTTAGCGCACATTAGTGAATCCGCCATTCCAATACGGTAGCTGTAGGAGTTGGTGAATGCTACTCCTACCCACAGCCGACACAGCAGTGTTGCGTCACGTAGTGGAAGGTTCGCTGGTAATGCAAGTTTCAGTGATGGGTCGAGATCGTCCATGAACATGGCGGCACAACGGCGACTGTATCACGCCGACGCAGTGACGGCGATGGAATCAAAAAGAACGAATAACCTATATGGAACAATAAAGGCGGTATAACTACAATGGCACGATCAGAATAATATGGTAATTCTTAACTAATGACGATGGGATAACGACGAAAGCCTGATGACGACACGAGAACAATCATAGGACGACGAATGAATGACGACGATGGCGTGAAGACGACCATATGACGGCGGATGCGTGATAGCGACTGTTTGAGGACGACGCCATCAGGACGATGGCATGACTACAGCGACACAATCAAGATTTAAGGACAACAGCGCAATTAGTACGGAATGAACGAGGAACGACGTCGAGGGAACGATGAAAGCGATATGACCACGACGGAACGATGACGACGGCATGGAGATAATGGGATGACATTATTGAAGTTACGAGATGGTAAAACCACAGCGTGATGACGAGACATGAGAATTGTATGACGACGACTGTGGGACGATGATGGCTGACGACGACCGCATGAAAAGAATCAGTTGTTTAATATAGGATGACGACGTTGGAACGACCGCGACGGCTATAAGACCACGGTGTGACAACCAATGTATGAAAACGGCCACAAAACGACGACGCAATGACGAATACGG
Source organism: Dermacentor albipictus (assembly GCF_038994185.2). Classification (NCBI taxonomy): domain Eukaryota; kingdom Metazoa; phylum Arthropoda; class Arachnida; order Ixodida; family Ixodidae; genus Dermacentor; species Dermacentor albipictus. Next base: position 53,184,243 of record NC_091826.1, on the reverse strand, counting down.
CATGCCACCAGTGTCAGGACAATAGGACGACGACGAGAGTATGATGAAACAGGCGTTATGACGACTGAATCATGAAGACTGTCATTACGAGCACTTGACAACGACGGTGTGACAACGCATGTGCGATGTTAACTGCCTGAAAACAGCGGTTTAATTGCGATTGAATGACCACATTACGACGACGATGGCGTGATGATGACGGCATAGCGAGTGCTGGAATACAAACTTGGAATGACGAAGCTGAAAGGCCCACGACGGCATCACGTCCACCCCAGAATAGAAGTCACTGAAGTTATCAGACAGCATGGACCACCGGGTCGGCGTAAAAGGTGAGAGGACCATGGCATGATTACATTCAGATGGCGAGTGAGTGAGTAAAACTTTATTTATTTGGTCAGATGACGAAGCTGGAAAGAACTATAGAATGACAATGATGGCGCCATGATGACAAGTATATGCCTTGTAGCCCAAGCTGATCGACAACTTGGGTCACCAGGTCTTTGTAAGTGGGTGGGTGGATTGGTGGATGGATGGATGGATGGATGGATGGATAGGCTGGTTCCCAAATGGCCGAAGCTGTCGAAGAATGCTAATCGCAATAAACAGAGTATTGCTTGAACAATAGAGCTTGTGCTTGAAATCGATTTGGCTTGCTTTAGTTCCCATTGCTAAGGGGTTAACCCACTACGGCGGACCGGCAACGAATCGGGCAGCATTATGCAAAGAGGGAAGAAAGCTTAAATTTCATTTCATAAATTAAGATTGAGATGATATATTCGTACAAATAATGAATATCAAGTTTAGGGGTCTATTATAGAACATGTGGCATTAATGTTTTGGTTTTCATGGTGAGGAGAAAAAAAACACTGACAAAATTAAAATGGTACTTCTTTTACTGCGCTTGAAGTAGAAGAAGTAGAAGAGAAGGCGTGCTGGCGCCGTTCATGTGTACGTGATGCTGAAGGACTGAGATAAACAAAATTTTGTTGCCGGCCGTCGTACTGGTCACACGGGAAGAAGTGCACTGCTGCAGGGACCATAACGGGAATTCCTACCGAGAACCAAACTCTACGTAGAAAACGAAGCCCCAGGAATGGCAGCGTTTGACCTAATCACGAACGCACTAACAGCGCTGCAGGACGCAACACAAGCTCTGACAACGAGTTACAACAGAATTTCTATGGTGCGTATATAAGGTATCTAAGTAGCTACATGTTATTTAAGTATTTAATTGAAGTGGCTGCGTGGGGACCGGTAGTTACATGCCTCTCTGCCTTAACAGCTAATTCATATGCACTACCGAATGTTCTGTATACTGCGGTGACTTCGACGTCTAAAAAAAAGGGCGGCCACACAAAGCTGCTATCTTAGAAGGGTGATTTTTTATCTGTCAGCCTTTGTCGGATACTCGCTATCTCTTCATGCCCGGTAATTTTGAGGGGAAATCTTATATCTCTGTTTCAAGGTAACGTTGTGGGGTGTAGAAAATATCACTTGACCGATGGACGGCGAAAAGCGAACCAAAGCATGTCCAGACGTGTATGGGAGAGGATTAATAATTAGCCAAGGTAATGCTTCATTAGTGATTTTATTAGGCTTGATTAAAGTGGATTAAAGTGAATTAGGGTGGATTAAAATGTAATGAGTAGGATTGAGGTGGATCACGGACGATTAAGGTTGATGAAGCAGGAATAAGTTGGAATACGGTGGATTTAGGTGTACTAGGGAGGATTAGGTGAAATAGAGTGGATTAACGTCTGTTAAGGTGGATTAAGGTGAATTGCAGTAGGATTTACAAGGCGTTTGTTGTCACGTCTCTTAGGCGATAGCTAAGGACACCTGGGACCTTTTGCCTTCGTTGAGCTAAAGTAAGCCAGTATAGACTTCACTCTCCATGGTTGCTTATTTGGCTGCGGCATTTGGCTCCTAAGCACGAGGTCGCGGGATTGAACCGCGGCCACGGCGGCCGCATATAGATGCGGGCGAAAGGCAGAACCACCCGTCTACTTAGATTTAGGGGCACGTTAAAGAAGCTAAGGTGGTCCAAATTATTCCGCAGTCCCCCACTATGGCGTGGCTCATAACCAGACCATGGTTTGGGCACTTAAACCCCATGATATAATTTTAATTCTTCAGTATAGGCCTACAGGAATGCTACTTTATTGTACAGTGAACGAAATGCGCGACATTTATGGCACTTCTGATCTTAAGCAACTGAAAGTGATCATTAAGTGTATGTGAAAATATACTGCTGATATAAATGGTCTCACAAGTCCTTATTCATAAAAAACCTCCCTGTTAGCCAATATATGAACGCTGGTTGTTGCGGTATGTTACACTAACATAGTATATCAAGGCGTTCGAGGCAGCTCTTGTTTCGCTTGAAGAGAGAGGGAGAGACAAGAAGATTATTTGCCAGAGGAGAGGATAGACCGCACCGAAGTGTCTAGCGTGCAGCTAACTGAACATTGCTCTACAGGGCGGGGTAGGAGGAGCAGGAATGGAAAGGTGACAAAGAACGGAAAGGGGGTAGCGCTCCGAGCTGATAGCTCTGATAGCCTGAGTTGATCTGCGAAAGCTAGACGCGCTGAGCAGAAACGTGGAAAGCGTCTGGTCCCGCTGTGCCAGCCAACTTGTGGGTGGTAGTCCCGCTGTACCTCACCTACATTAGGCTCACCGTCAACGTTTAGTGAGCTTGGCCAGGCTGGCTACAATTGGCCTTACCTCGAACGCGGCCGCGTCATCGCGGCCAGAGAACGCATTCCACGCTGTCGGCAGAGAGACCTTTCAGAAGGTAATTTTGCTCACACTGACTTTCCCTTTAAGGTGTTCTCGCGATGTCATGACAGCACAGCCTTTACTTTTATTCAAGAGATTTATAGGTTAGAACGCCTCCAAACTGTTGTGAAATGTCCCGTAGTATTTGAAATACATATGTTGTTCCATCTAAAGCGACCGCAGAGGTTACTAGGCTGCCTCTAAAGAGAAAATTGCCCCCTTTACAACAATTTAGTTTCAGTTAGCAACGCATTTTGTGTGGATATTTTGTCCGTACGTTTGTCATGGGTCATGGACAGTATCTGTGAAGATTTATTTTTTGCTTATAACTCTGGAAAATATCACTGTTGCTGGCGCTAGTACAGCCCAATTTTCCAGTTTAAATTCAGCCGAAAATAAGACGAGGCTGTGGCAAAGCAGTCTATCTTAGTGTCTAAAGGGATCCACTTTTTCCAGCATCCGTGTAGGTATGAAAATGTGTGACCGCTTTTAGTTCGTGTCTTGGTGCGGCCACGTACCAAACGCCCGCAAAATGCGCGCTCCCCGGCCAGGCATTCCTCTCCATATTACTTCCGCAAGAAACTTTCAAAGACGGGAACCTTTACGCAGATTCTGTGGCCATACGTCAGTGCATGCGCACTCACATATTTGAGTCGAAGAACACCATATTATATGCGCAAGTATGTCATTGACAATGAGCTTTGATCACACCATACGGCTGTGTTTTTCCACGCCTAACAATATCATTTCTGTATCAGTCTTGTGCTAGCGCGCAATTGTTATTAGGCAATATCGTGAAATACTAGAGCTATTTGGCTGAATTAGGAAAAAAAAGAGGAACAAATTCGCAGAAAGCTAAAGGGCTTTGCCGTTACAATTTCCAAATTGCACTCATGATATACGAAAACTTGTCCAGTACATCATTGGCCTCAGGACCTCAGCGATCAAGTTGTGTTCTTACCAAGCATATTTTAGCGTGACACAGTTCGTATTACATTACGCACTGCTATCGTTGGGAGTTTTCTTCGTTTATTATCTTCTTATTTTCTTCGTTTCGCATATTTTTGCATAGTATAAACCCTGACACCCTTCATGCGAAACGTTCTGAAAATTGTGAAAATCAGCCGTTAGATAACCTTGTTGCTCCAACATGTCCGACACGCTGCGGCGGCAAACACGCTAAAGCAAGGCAGCGTACAGCACAGAATTCCTTTCAAAAAGAGTTGGAGAGCGAACCCTGGCGCTATTCTCTAAGGCATCTGCTGCCAACCATGATGATTCAGCCAGCCTATGGGCAGTACTTTGATTTGCCTAAACGCGGTTCCTAGGACTTTACACGGATTTGCAAGCTTGCAAATTGATAAATTTGAAGAAGGTATTGCGTTTAAAATACAGCAGTTTGCAATAATTACAATTATTTATTCACGTTCGCGAAATATTCGCCACTTGTGTATAAAGATATGGCTGCTTAGGGTATATAAAGGGCAAAGCTTGATTATTTAACCAAGATACACTTGTTTATACCATTACCAATACTAATTGGATACAGGTCAATCGGTTGGAAGATTCGACAGTAGCAGTTGATAAATTGTCTACGTTTTTTACATGTCATTTCAATGTGCACTCGGACCGTTAGGTGTAATAATAAATATAAGTATGCCTTCAACCCGTGGATAACGTCAGCATTACTGACCATCTTAAGGAGAAAAGATAACCTATAGAGAAAAACTTAACGGCAACCTTTTAACTCTAAGTTGGCCCTGCATTCTAAAAAATATTGTTATATTCTTAGCACGCTACTTAAACAGGCCAAAAGGCCCTGTTATGATAATAAATTTAATAAACCGAGCAATAATCCAAAAAAGCAATGGAAACTTCTGAACGAATTCATAGCTAAATCTTCTATGCCTGAACAATGTTCTAAAATTAACTTGAATGGTAAAACATACCAAGAGCCCACTCATGTTGCCAATGCCTTTAGCGATTATTTTGCTCTGTCACAAATAAATAACAACACAGTCACTCAGCCAACATTGTCTAGATCACCTCACTCATTTTTTCTTTCCCCTGTTACTGCTCGAGAGATGTATTTAACAATCTGTAGCCTGAAAAACACAAGCCTGGGTTTAGATAACATCTGCGTACATCATTTAAATTTGGTTGCTAATATTATTTCATAACCAATATGTATCATAACTAATCGCATTTTCGAATCCGGCACCTTTTCTCTATGTCTAAAGAAGGCTAAACCTATTCCCGTAGTTAAGAGGGGTGCGAAAGTCCTAATTTTTAACTACAGACCAATAACTATTCTTTCATCTTTAAGTAAAATTATTGAACATTTGTTAGATAAACGTTTAAGTAACTACCTTGAAAAATTTATCTAAATAATCCCTGTCAGTTCGGCTTCCGTTCCAGAAGTTTTACTTGCTTAGCATCGCTCCCTTTAACCGATTTTATTAAGAAATCTATGGATTATTGTATATTCGTAGGCGCTGACTTTTTAGATTTCACCATAGCTTTTGACACGAATAATCACAGCATTTTGATCACAAACTTGAAGCATGCGGTATTACTGGTCCTGCCTTAACTCAATTAAAACTATTTGTTGGATAGGCAGTACGTGGTTTCTGTAGCAGGTGCCCTTTCTCAAACTAAAATAATTAACTTTGATGTACCCCAGGCGTTCATTCTCGGTCCATTACAGTTTATTATTTACATTAATGACCTACCCGATCTTTTACATTCATCTCACTACGCTTTATACGCCGACGACACCACCTTATCGTTATCAGACGCGTCGTTAATCTCATTAACATCAAAGTTAAATGCTGCGCTAACTGACGTTATAGATTGGTGTCACAGTAATTGCCTAATTATTAATCCTGAGAAAACCAAATATATAATATTCATTAGTGGTCACAGAGTCCTAACTTTTCAGCTAGCGCTAACAGTTAGTGTCAGTCGAATTCCAGCTGGTGACTTGGCTCTACGGTGATTTCCTGGATGCTAAACTCAAACTTGACTCGAACATTAGGAATATTAGGGAAAAAACGGCATTTGGCATCGCGCTCTGGTAAAAGCACGTGCCTTCTTTTCACACAAAGCTCTTTTATCACTGTACTTTGCTTTTATTCATACTCACATTAACTATGGATTCGCTGCCTCAGGTAACACGTACAATTGCTACCTGTCAACAGTTCAGCATTTACAAAATCAAGCCATTCGTATCATGACTAGCAGTGATCACCAGTCAAATGCATCCATTTTGCTCCGACAAAACCGCATTTTAAGACCGTGAACTTGCTTCGACATAATTTTACAATCTTATTTTTCAAGTTACTTAACAACCAATTGCTTTACGAATTCGCTGACTCAAATGATTCACATAACTACAATACAACTTGGTTTGCCTTAAACAGAAATTTTGCACTGCCTAGTGTTCGTACCAATTATGATAAACTGACATAATCTTTTGTTGGCGCATGTTTATAGAATCGCTTAGCATCAAACATAATATCACTCACTTCATTCTATGCCTTCAAAAAATTCCTTAAATATTTCCATTTGGCGAATTGACGCAATTATGGTTCCGGATGTTTTATTTATTTAGTCTTATCACTGTTTTTCCGATGTTTTGCTAAATACATCCTTGCCGTTGGCTTCAGTTGTTTTATTAATAAATGCTGCTTTTTATGCTTGCTGAAATTTTTTAAATGTATATTTTTAGCAAACTGACAGTTTTACTTTATGTTCATTTGAGTCCGCCGATTATATTTTTTGCTGTTTCATTCTGTTCCTTCTTTACATAATTGAAAGGTTCTGTTGTACGCTGATCTTATTTTTATTTTTTGATAGTAGTACTGTACATTATAGTCCTAATCACGTTTTAGTTGTGGCACTTCACCTCTTTGTTTCTCTCAGTGTACATTTTGTAAATTTTATTTTTGTCCTGCCACCTGTGCAATTTTTTTTGTCTTATATTTACCCACCGAGGGTCCCGGTCAAAGTCTTCTACATTGGGACCCTCAACCGAAAAACAAAAAATGTAACCTTTCCCTTTTTTTGTAATGAATGAACTTAATTTGATTTGATTATGAATAACGCCACCATCATGAATAACGCCACAAGAACGGGTAAAGCAACAACGTAAGCATGTTCATATATTAACCATTATTTTGTTTCTGCCATAACGGTCGCCTAGCCTTAGTTCTTTGAAGTAATCTTTCAGGAAACTATGCTTTTAAGGCGGGCCGTTCCAACAGCCCTATGGAAAATGATTTACAGGCCAACTTTGACACTTCTTTCTTTGTTATCTATTTGTTTCTTTATACGCAGGCGTTTGAAATTAGATACGTTTTATACGAGTTTCATGCCAATTTGAAGCCCGATCTGATCGGCATCAAGTTCCTGCGTTGGCTGGGGGACTGCGCCCTCAGCCTTTTCCACTGGATCCGGCTGGACCTGTCGTCGCCCATCTTCCTGCTTCTCGTACCGATGATGCTGAGTTTGGTGTTCCGAAGGTACGTCTGGTCCACGGAGCTTCGCACGAAGTTGAACAGAACAATACATGGCTGCGCATTCGTTCAGTCCCCATGACAATTAAGGACTGTACAGGGATGTTCTCCTGCGATTTGTCGCAGATTGTTTGGGAAGGTATATTGCGAGTTATCTTATTGTTCCCTTCAGTTCAGCCGTGTTGATTGCTAGCCTTAGAACCTTCTTTTTGAAATTATCGTAACATTGTTTATCCCTGTGCTGTATATTTTGCCACTATTGAGTGTTCATTGCTGTGTATTTTCACATTTTGGTTTGTCTTCATTTGTGTGATATTTTATGTGTGTGTCAAAATACATGCATGCCACTCCTACTAGGCCCATAGAGTGGGACTGCAGTACGTAGAAAGAATAAACAAATAAATAAAGCTGCTAAACAATGTCTTTTTTCATTTTTGCCTATTTTCTGCTCTTCGCCAGATGAATATATACAATATTGCATGCGCAAACATGACTTCCAGCATTCTCGTGTATACGCGTCAGTTGTGTTTCGTAAAAGTCCCCATGTGTTGTTTATTCCAACGCCCTAAGCAATGCATATTGCTCAAGCATTTCTTATACTTATTTCGTGCTAATAAATTGGACACAACAGACACCCAAAAAAGTGTGCGACTGATACATGGGATACGTAACTTACAAGTTCCGCGCCAGTAGAGCCGCTCTACTGCAAGGTGCGATGAAAGCTTTGCGTCGAATGGTTCCTTCCACTGCAGATTCATAATTCTGCAATAAATGTCCTGTTTCAAACGAGGCTCCAGAGATCGGATTCGTTCGTTTCACTGATTAGATTGCTGTATGGCCGCAGACGCTGATCCCCAACACTGTCGACGTCAAAAATTAGCCAGAATGGTCCCTCTATCATACGAAACATTTGTGATCACGTTATCGACTATCGTTTTCCACACTTTATGCACCACCATAACTTCTGGCCCTCCAGCTATGCATTCAGTTAACGTTCTAGATTTAGGAACATTTTCTTCCTTTCCTAGTAGCTTTTTAACCGTGCAGCTGAGCACTCTCCACTTCTGATCCATGTTGGCTATGGAGGTGAAATAAATAAATAGATGAATAAATAAATAATCCCTACAGGTGGCGCCCAGACAAAGGTGGGCGCTCAGAGAAAACCAAGATCGCCAGTGCCCCACCTCGCTGGCTCATTCGAGCAACCAGCGCCGAGAAGGAAGCACGCATTACGCTGGCCAGACGGAGCCGCCGTCGTCTGCGTGGAACCAGGCCCGACGCCGATCACTGCTTCACAAGGAGTAAGAGTCGCTCATGTACAACCGGTGATGCCGGTGTCTAACCAGATCGCTTACTTGCAGCAGTTCGTTTACAAGACAAAGGAGCTGCAGGTAAAAAAAGTTGTCCCAGACAGCTTTACGACGCCACAGCCCTCTTTCTTTCTCAACAGAAGGAGCAGCGGACGCTCGTAGTATCAGAAAATTAAGGCGAGAATAAAAGTTATCGCGTAACACCAATGAGTGTAGTAAAATAAGTACATAATAGTATAGGCACCCACGAATTCGCAACCAGCATATTAATTAAAGCAAAGCGCTAATTAGTACGACAATATAAGTTAGGTCCGTCGTTTTGGCGTGCAGCCTGGTAAGTCTCGATTTTTGAGTTTTTCATTGCGATGTACGATGTCTGCGTAGGAACCTAAACACTCTGGTCACCTACTAGGTGCTGCCTTCGGCGTTATTGCTTTGAATGAAACGTGATTGAAGGCTGTTAAAACAGTCAGTATGCAGTGTTTCAGGCTGTTATCGATAACTACGGAACTCGCGTGTGCGAGGGGGGGCAGTTGCCCTGTTGGTAAGGGACAATTTTGTGTTCAATATTATCCTTGATGCCTCTATTACTAATGGAACTATAGAATCGCTATTTATCAAGATTCTAAGAAGGACAGCCATTGGTGTTGTGCACCACCGGCCCTGTTCATCGATCAAAACGTTTCTCAAGGAATCTAAGTCTGTGCTTATGCGATCTTCTTGCGTGGATTGCAGTCATATCGTACTTGTCGTGGACTTTAATATTCACTTGTCCTTCGATACCTGGAATGAATACACGCTTCTCTTGAAAACATTTAATTTGCACAAGGTAATAACTGAGCCTACCGGTATCTCTAACACGTCAAGTGCCCTTATTGATCATGTCCTCTGCAACGCTTACAATGGTGTGTATGCTGGTGCGCTTTCCGTTCCGGTGGCACACCAATTGCACATTTTCGTTGCCGTCATAATTGAGCCTCTCAATACTAGGCCTTCCAAGGGAAGAGTGACTACAAAGGTTGAGTAAAAGTTACTACGAGACAAAATAGGTCAAATTAATTTTTGTGCTATGTATGATGAGGATGCTAATATGGAATTTAGCGATTTCGTAGCCTCTCTTAAAAATGCTGTATCAGAAAGCATCACCACAAAAAAACAAAAAATATACCAACCCACTCTGTGCTTGGATGGCACCCAGTATTCTGGAAATATTGAAATAAAAAGACTGCTTGCACCACAAATGAAAGAGGCATAGAAACAATGAGTGTTACTTAAACCAATTCAAACGTAAAATGAATAGGTCAGTTTCCTTGACGAGGAAACGAAAAAAAGAAGACACAATGCTCATCGAAGAGGCTGACGGCAACACCAAAAGAGTTTGGGAGATAGTACAAGCTGCCATTGTGCTTGACTCCGGCACACGTGTACTGCTTCATGTTATAAAACAAGACACCGTGGATCGATTTACCAACTATTTTGCAAGCGTCCCGCGTTCTTTTGATGTAGAGTTTCCTGATGCTTCGAATGTCCTAATGTCCTAAACTGTCCTAATCAAGTGTGACCAGCGAGGGTGCCTCGCTGGTCACACTTGATTAGGACAGTTTCCATTGCCACATCTTCTACCGAAGGCAGCTGCTTGAATCTCGCTAGAAACGAGAGATGTTAAAATATGACGCGACAGGTGAACTTACGTCACGTTTTGCGGTGCCATCTACGCCGCATCTTGCCCACTATAACCTTGCCACCACACAGAAATAGCAACGCCATAGACTCATTTGCGATCGGCCTTATTTATGTACCGACACACGCTTTTACTTGTAATAACCTTTTCCTTTTTCTGTGTCATGATGGTGTTCGTTATTCGATGGCGCAAGGGTGAGACATGGTAAGAGACAACCACGCAAGTAGTGATGGATTGTCAGTGAGTTCCGTGGCATGGTCTGGCACGAGGTGTTGTGAATGCTTAATGCTTCCCGCAAGAGTCGGATCCGTACTCACAAAAGTGCCTTGCGATGTAGCTGTTTTTAAGATGAAATTCCGGCGAATCTTGCTGCTCGACATGTTGGCAAACAGTACTTTGTGAATTTGGGCTCGAATTTTTTCGCTGGCTACACTATACGGAATCTGACACAGATATCCGGCAGCAAAGGAAGCGTAGAGCTTGTCTGCATTGATTGCGTTGCATTGTATTGCATTGTACGGGGATAACGAGTGGACGGTGATTTAAAGTAGAGCTTTAATGTTTTACATTTGTTTGTAGTTCAATATGCCTAGCATTGTATTAATGCGGCTATCCCATTTACCTCCCACATCCGCGTTCTCCCTTTAAATTGCAACGTTTCGTGGAATACCTCTACCCTGGTGTCATTACACGTTCTTCCTTTTATTGTAGTCTATCTTTTATGTACAAATAAGTGAAACAAGAGCCGCCGTTGCCAGCTTACCACTATAAACAATTTCATAACGGAAAACAGAAAGGTGTTGCTTTTATGATAATTGTGCTGTTGGCCCACCGTCGTGTGGGTGGGTGTTTTGTATCCATAGTGGCGAATAACATGTATGAACGAACACTGCATTTTTGTCTCTATCAGCAGAAGCTTATACGAGAAATGTACTAGCTTCATTCCCAAGCTAACAATGCATCGAATAAGAATACCTCTGTCACATTGTTTAACGTTCATTCGGTTTCTTCCTGTTCCGCGTAGGGATTGCCGAGGGTCGCGTCATGACAAAGCCAGTCGCAGCGAGACTGATTCAGCGCTGGGTCCGCGCCAAGTTCCAGCCGTGGGTCCTCGAACGGGCGGTTCACAGCGCGCCCCCTGCACCGCTTCAGAGCGAGCCAGATTGGACGGACAGGGACGCCGGTGCAACAATCGTCACCCTCGTAGACCACGACGACACGTCGACCATCGGACCCCAGCATCCTGGCGATGCTTGCTTGGTGGACGTTGATTCGGACGAGCCCGAAACCGTGTACGAAGCACCCGTGAACGACGTGGACGCTGTTTCCCCTAGCTCACCCCGATGTCGCGGAGCTGTGACGATTTCCTCAACGCGCCTTCTTCCTTCGAGAAACCAAATTGATGGGCGCTTACCGGAAGAGGCAGCGCAGGTGCTGGAGACGATTCAGTCGCTCCCGCGAGATGACCAGCAGTAAGCTTCGGTGGCTGTTGGACTCGCGTCTATACTTACGCGTAAGATGGCACGAAGTCAAAAACGAAAATTGCATAGCGGGGACCAGGAGCTGTGGTTGCGTTCTCGGCAAGTAAATCAGTGCGACGCACGAAACTATCGTCTCGATGTAGTTCATAAACGAAATATTGAGATAGCGTAAAAAGATGGGCACGAATTTGAGTTGGCCATAATGGTGTCAGATCGCGTAAATGAATGACGAATATGGTTGGTCCAAGAATTATAGTTCGTTGTGGTTCGGTCGATTGCGGATTGTAATTATGAAGCATTGTTGCCATTTAGAAGGGCTAAATATATATATAAGAAGATAGCCTTGTGTACGAATGAGGCCTGCGAAGGAAGACGGTTTATGTGCGATGGTGGAAGCCGATGCTAATTCTAGTGTGCAAAGCTGCCGAAATGTTCTCTAATGCGTGATGGCGAAGGAAAAAAAGTCAGCACAGTTGCTTTAGGAACCAATTATGCGTGCTTCAAGTGGCTTCTGTGCCCACGCGAGCTTTTTTGTCACAGTTTTTCTATACTATAGAATAAATATATCTTTAACATAATAAATGACATTTGTTCAAGAATTGGTTCTAGTATACGGATGTTTGCCGATGACTGTGTCTTAAATAGGAAAATTAGAAAAGAAGATGACGTTGCTCTGTTGCAAAGTGACTTATCATATGAGAGAATGCTGCTCAAGATGGAAAATGAACCAATATACTAAACAATGCGTTCATGTTAATTTACGCATAAAAAAACGCTAACCTCTGAGTCTGTCAGCAGCAATAATGCAGTGAAGCAAAAATTACAGTACAAATACTTTGGTGTGACATTCCCAGCCGATTGTTTATGTAATGCTCACATTGACACAGTGGTTGCTAAGGCCGCCAGGACCTTAAGCTTGATAAAGTGAAATCTGTGACATACACTATCATGTTTGAAATTAACTGCTTACCTAACATGCTTTCGACCAATGCCCGAATATGCTTGTGCCGTGTGGGACCCTTGGCAACAAACGCTAAATGATAAACTTTAAAAAATTGAGAACAGAGCAGCAAGGTTTGTGTTGCGCTGGCGCTCGAGAACTCATAGCTGTACGAATATGAAAAATGAAACAGTTTGGGAAATTCCTCCCTCTCGTCGAAAAACATTATGAATGAAACTCTTTTAACAGTAATTTCACGGTAAAACCGACATTTGAAAGCAAACAAACTTGCATAAGCCTCAATATGTCTCTGCACGTACTGATCATCGTTTCAAGATTTTAGAATACTGTACTAGAACTAATATGTATGTTAATTATTTCTTTTCGTTCCATTTGCGAACGGAATCGCCTATCGACTCATGAAGATGGTTTTTTTTTTCGACATTGTAACCCCTCTTCTGTAGTGCAATTGGGCTATGCGGGGTAATCATTGAATAAAGAATAGAAAGGGTAAATGAAGCCTGCGTAATTTTCAAATAAACTGAACGCTTCGACGCACTGAGCTTCTCAGCTTATATATCATCATGCTTGATATTTATATCCGTCACCGATAGTATGAATAACTTTCCTTAAGCGGCAGCTTTCATTTGGTGGCTCCTCCCTACAAACATAAGAGAAATCGTTCTCCTCGGCAACTACTGCACCGATTTTGATGAGGTTTGTTGCATTAAAAAAATAAGGTTTAGCTCTAGTAACTGTATTTCGTGTAGTGTTTAGTCAAAGCTCCAGTTTGTTTGGGTTCTTAAAACTTAAAAGGCTTCTAAAACTTGATTCATGTTAGCACCCCCAACTCAGTAGTAGAAAAACAATGTTATAATTTCATAAACTGCGCTTTTTAATACACCTAAAGCCGAGAAAGAATATTTACTGTACACCACTCTCTAATATGCCAAAGGTTTAGGAGTAGAACTTTGCAAACCCTTCGTAAACGTGGTGAAATGTCCACGTGAGCTGTCAGTCTATCACATTTCGTTGGTGTAGTGTTTCCAAAATTTTAGGCCCTGAATCAAAGTTTTGGCGTCTAGATTTATTATATTTTACCTTTTCCTGTCATACTGAATAAATTATATTCAGGTCGGTTCTTTCTGTAGTCAAATAAAATCACTTATGCATTTTCCATGTATTTGAATTGGGAAATCGCAGATGGCCCCGAGCTAAAGCTTTCTCTTAAGGCAGCATGTGGGTCAGCTACAAAAGAGTTCCACTTTGAGATCGTCAATACGTGCTTTCTGGCGGTCGAAAATTGAATTACAGTGCAATGCTCTGCAACACACACGCTCACCCACATGCACGCACTCTGGCGCTTTACGCACAAAGTCGACTGTGTGTATAATATACATGTACCTTTTCCAGTGAGTGCTTTTGAGCATTCTTATGTGCGACCAACGCGCACAAGCTGCAACTCTGGTGATGATGTGCTATTGAAAGCAGTTGGTTTGTACCCTTTCATATTGCACATGTGGGTACATCTTACACAATAGATTTCTTTGTGTATACATTTGCAGGAATCATAAGATTGCTTTTCAAAGAAAACGCAACACGGTTTGACTGTTACGGTCTAATTAATTTATTGGCTACGGGGGAAACAATGAATCCACCCTCAGTGCTCAATACTGCCGGTTCGATGGCCAGGCGGAGTGCCATTCCCTGTCCTGCTAGTGGCACAGACGCAGGAAGTGCTCAGCACCACATTCTTGGGGGCAAAGTGCCCGTCGACTGCAGTGTGCACCACGCTAAACGTGTTGCTCACCTCGGTGCAGCGAAAGTCAGCCATCATCGTGCAAAGGAGGCCCGGACACTTGCACTTCACCGCAGGCAGCGCAGGGGGTATTCGGGCCGGATCGAAGTCGATGCTTGTCGTGAAGGGGCAGATGCAGCGGTCGCCCAGGTCGATGGACTGTGGTGTGGGCAGGCAGAGGTCATCGCCCTCTTCTTGAATTGCAATGCCCAGAAGAAGGGAGAAGAAGGCGGAGAGTATCTTGTGGGCCATCTTCGGCAGAATCCTCATCAGAGTGCAGCGAGGTTTTCGAAACTCCCTGCTACAATCTATCCGGTTTTCGCCCCGGCAACGCGCGGTACTTGAGAAGCGCAAACCATGCGCAGCGCGGCACTTTGTCCTGGTTCCGTCTCCTACTGCAGGCGTCTTCTGCTATATGTGTATACAGGTACTGAAAGCACGCACATCTTATATACTTTGAGCGGCCTTGGAGAAGACAGCGCTTCAGTTGTTGATCACCCTCTTTTATCTAACTCGCCACAGCGACGATGCTACGAGAATAGCAGTCACGTAGGCATCTAAAGTGTTGAATAAATACTTCCTTCACCGGCTGGCTCGAGGAAGATAGATTAGATAAATTCGTGTTTTTCTCGATAGCCCCAATTATGCGTGTCTCGCCGTTGTGCAATCGCAGTCCATTGTCTTTCTTTCCCTAACTTCGTATTATGAACGATTCCGGAAGTTCCTTTTGCTAAGCCATTATAGAAGGATGGAACAGAGGTTCACTCAAAGGAAACAGTAAATTTAATGATGACTGCAATGGTCTAAAAAAGGGGAACGCGCTTGCTCGTTGCCATGCTTTAAAATATACTTCTTTATGTGATAAAATGTATACATTCAGAACGTTTTCTTTGACATTACCGCGGAAACAGGTTGATTACTGGAAAGAAAAAGGGAGCGCAATCTTCTTTCTTAATTTAATGCTGAAACCTCATTTTCGGTATAGTCAGTGTGGCGCCATAGATTTCAAAGTATAATTCTCGTATGGGCGCCGTGAGAGCCCTCGAAAGTTGCAATGTCCAGACCTTGAATCCTTTAGAATGCACTGCGGCTTATCGTTAACTAAGACACTCTTAACTAGACCCGAAAAAACCGCTCAGGAAATCCCTGACGTTACGACGAGCTGGTGCAGGAACCTTTAAGACAACGTCTGACAACATTTTGGCCACAAACGCTGTGGGATAGGTGGCTAGATCCGAAAACGGCCGATGTTTCCAAAGAATGCTAACCGCATTAAACACGATATTCCTTGAGGAATAGAGCCTGAGCTTGAAATTAATTTGGCTTGCTTCACGGCCTATTGGTATGGCGTTATCCACTACGGGGGACAAGCGATGAATCGGGGAGCAGTATGCAAAGAGGGAAGAAAGCTTAAATTGCATTTTGTAAATGAAGATTGGTATAATAAATTATTACTAATATTGAATATAAGGTTTAGGGGTATATTATAAGATAGGTGCTAATAATGCTCTGGTTTTCATAGTGGGGAGAATGAACACTGAGAAAATATATATAGCAGTTCTCTTGCTGAACTTGAAGAAGAAGGATTAGAGGAGAAGGCGCACTGGCGCACTTTATATGCGCCAGCGCGCACATAAACTTCAACGCTCAAATTGTTAACCCCCTTGTTTTATGCACCTAATTGAACCACCAGATTCTTGGCCAATCCCCCACTGTGGGTATGTGCCACGGCCACTCAGGACAACAACAACAATAACAACAACACTTTAGGTGTACCGCACCTGGACTAAAGATAAACAAAATGTCGCTGCCGACCATCGTACTGGTCACACGGGAAGAAGTGTACTGCTGCAGGAGTCGGAAGGGAAAGTCCTACCAGGAATCAAACTCTACCCAGGAAACGAACCATCAGGAATGGCGGCGTTTGACCTAATCGCGAACACACTTACAGCGCTACAGGACGCAACAAAGCCCTGAGCACGAGTTACAACGAAGTTTCTGTGTTGTGTATACAAGCTGCCTAAGTAGCTATAACCTATCTAAACATTTAACTGAGTGGCTGGTTGGGGACGTGTAGTTACATACTTCTGTCCCTTAACAGTCGCGTCAAATGCAGCGCCGATTTTTCTTTATGCTGTGGTCACTTAGACGTCTGAAAAAAGTGGTGACCACACAAGATTGCTTATATCTTAGAAGGGTGATTTCTTATTTGGCAGCTGTGTTCGAATACTCGCTATCTCTTCATGCCCACTAATTTCAAGGCGAAAGCCTCAGATCTCTCTGTTTCTAGGTAGCGTTGTTAGGTGCAGAAAGTATGACCCAAGGAAGGCCAGAAGCAAACGAAAGCAGGTCCAGCGGTGTATGAGAGATGAATAATGATTAGGAACGTTTATGAACGATAATTGATTGGATTAAGATGGATTGAGGAGAATCAAGGTGGATTATGGTTGATTGAGGTGTGTTAAAGATCATTGGGTGAGTTAGAATGGATTAAGCTTGACTCAGGTTAACGAAGAAGAATTAAGGTGGATAAGGCTCAACTAAGGTGAATTGCAGCGTGCGTTCGCCGTCGCGTCTCTTAGGCCATGGCTAAGGACACATAGAACGTTTTTGCTTTTCTTGAACTGAAGTCAGCTCATATCGACATCAGCCTCCATGGTTCTTTAGTGGCTATGGTGTTGGGCTGGTAAGCACGAAGTTGCGAGCTTGAATCTTCGCCACGGCGGCAGAATTTCGATGAGGGCGAAATGCAAGAACACTCGCCTAATTTGATATAAGTACGCGTTAGAGAATGCCAGGTGGTTCGAAATATTCCGCGGACCCTCACTACGGCATGCATCATATTCAGACCATGGTTTGGGCATGTAACACCTTATAACGGAATCTTATTTTTTTGGATAGGTTTTGAGAAGAGCTATACAATTGTACCTTGAACGAAGTGCATGACATTTGTTTCATTTCTGATAACAAACAACTCAGACTGATCCTTTAGTGTATGTGAAACAATACTGCCGATTTAGAATGGTCGCGCAAGTCGGCGTCCATAAATAATGTGACTATGAGAATATAATGCACGATGTCTGATATGGTATGTTACTCTGAGATAATATATTAAAGCATGGGAAGCAGCTAACCTTTCCCTCCGAGAGAGATAGAGGCAGGGAGGATGGTTCACAGAGAAGAGGATAAACCGCACCGTACATGTCTAGTGCGCAGCTAACAGCTGAACATCTGTCTTCAATGTTGGGAAGGAATAGCAGGTGCGGAAAGGTGACAGAGATGGGAAAGGGGGTAGTGTTCCGAGCAAATAGCTCCGATGGCGTGAAGTGATCTGCGGAAGCTAGACGCGCTCAGCAGAAATGTGGAATGGGAGAGGTGCCGCTGTGCACGGCAACTTGCGGGCGGTAGTATCGCTATACTCCGCGTACATCAGGCGCACGGTGAATCCTGAACCTTTAGTGAACTTGGCCAGACAGGCGACAACTGGCTTACCTCGAACTCGGCCGGATCAGAACGCCTAGAGGACGCATTCCACGCTGTCGACCGAATAACCAAGTGAACTCACACACACTGGTTTGCTCACACTGGTTTTTGCTTTAAGGTGTCCGCGAAATGTCAAAAGAGCGTAGCATATATTTTTGTTCAATGTGCTTGTAAGATTGATTAGGATGCCGCAGAACTGTTTCGTAATGTCACCTAGTATTTCGAATGGATATCGTATTCCAATAAGGGGACCGCGGAACGTATTGCGCTGCCTCCAACCAGGTGAGCCACACTATTGTGCAATGAACGAAATGCATGATATTTCCGGCACTTATGATCTTAAGCAACTAAAGGTGATCATTAACTGTATGTGAAGGTATACTTCCGATATAAATGGTCCCGCAAATCCTTGTTCATAAATAACCTGGGAGTTAGACAATAAATGTATGCTGGTTGTTGCGGTATCTTACACTGAGATTGAATCTCAAGTCGTACGAGGCAGCTCGGGTTTCACTTGAAAAGCGAGGCAGAGACAGGGAGATTACTTGCCAGAAGAGAGGATATACCGCACCGTACATGTCTAGTGTGCAGCTAACCAATGAACATCGGTCTTCAATGTGGGGAAGGACCTGTAGGTGCCGAAAGGTGACAGGGATGGGAAAGGGGGTTGTGCTCCGAGCTGATAGCTCTGATGGCGTGAAGTGATCTGCGGAAGCTAGATACGCTCAGCAGAAACGTGGAAAGCGGCTGGTCCCGCTGTGCCAGCCAACTTGCGGGTGGTAGCTCCGCTATACCTCACGTACATCAGGCTGTCCGTCAATCCTGAACGTTTAGTGAGCTTGGCCAGGCAGGCTAACTCTGGCCTTACCTCGAACACGGTCGGATCAACACGCCTAGGGGATGCATTCCACGCTGTCGACAGAAAGACGAATTGAACGGTACTTTTGCGAGTACTGGTTTTCCCTTTAATGCGTTCTCGCAATGTCTAGAGAGAGTAGCAGTGACATTTATTCAAGGTACATGTATGATTGACTAGGACGTCACAAAAGTGTTTCGTAATGTCGCCTAGTAATTTAAACGGATATCTTATTCCAATAAAGGGATCGCAGAAGTTACTGCGCTGCTTCCAACCTAAAAAAAATGTTTACCACCTGTACAACAATTTTTCTTTTAGCGAGGCGTTTTTTCTGGCAATTTTTCTCCGTATGTTTGTTAGTGATTTTGCTAAACTTGGTTCCTGCGAGTTTAAACAGCTTCGTAAATTTACAAATTGGTCATGCTGAAAATATTTTCCGTTTAACATACAAAAGTTTGCAATATTTATCCCTAATAAGGCATCTTCTCGAAATAATCGGCACGTGTGCATTAAGATGTGGTTGCTTGGCGAATAGAGACGATCATAATGAATAACGCCACAAGAACAGCTGAAGGAACAAGTATAAGCATGTTCATATAATAAACATTGTTTTCTTAGTAATATAACGGTCGCGTAGCCATAGTTCTCTCAAGTAATCTTTCAGGAAACTATGCTCTCAAGTCAGGCGTTTCTAACAGTCTTATAAACAAGGATTTACACGGCAAATTGTGCATTTCTCTTCGTTTTCTTTTTGTTTTATTGGAAACCGTGTATACCAGTATATGAGTCGGATGCCCTGTCTGACAGGCATCAAGGTAGCGCGTTGACTGGTTGCCTGCACGTTCAGCCTTCTCCGCTGGATCCTGTTTTTCCCATTGACGCCCATCTTCCTGCTTCTCGTACTGGTGCTGCTGAGTTTGGTATTTCGAAGGTACGGTAGGTCCATGGAGTTTCGCACAAAGTTCAAGAAAACAAAAGATGGCTACACGTTCGTTCAGTCCCCGCGCGAATGATTTGCAATGCAAGGACTTTAACTCCGAATTGTCAAGGAGTGCTTCAGAAGGCATGCTACGAGCACGTTTATCGTTCCCTTAAGTTTAGGCGCGTTGAGTTCTAATCTCACAACGTTCTTTTTGAAATCATCGTAGTATTCTCTAGCCCTCGGCTAAATTTTGACGCTATTGTATGTACTTCGTTGTGTATTTTGACATTTACGTTTGTGTTCATTCGGGTGATATTTTGTGTGTTTCTCTAAATACATACATGCCGCTCATGCTAGGACCAAATAATGGGGCTCCAATATGTATAAATAAATAAATTAAACAAATAAATAAAGTTCTCAAGTAAACTTTTTGTTTTGCCTATTTTCCGCTCCAGGTCAGTTTAATGCATACACTATTCCCAGCGCAAACACAAATCGCATTATTTTCGAACATATGCAATAGTGCACTGTCGCAACAGTCACCATTCATTTATCCTAACGCCCGAACGAATGCACTTTATGCACTACAATATGTCCTTGTCTTCCAGCTATGCATTCAGTTAACGGTCAATATTTAGGAACGTTTTCATTCTGTTCTAATAGGTTTTTAACCATGAAGGCGCGCACTTTCCTTCCTGTTGTAATCCATGTTGGCTGTGAAGGTGAAATAAATGAATACATAAAGGAATGAATAATCCCTGCAGGTGGTGCTTAGGCAAAGGTGGGGCCCTCGGAGGAAACCAGGATCCCCAGTGTACCACCTCGATGCCTAACTCGAACTACCAGTGTCGAGGAGGAAGCCCGCTTTACGCTGGCTAGACGCGCCCGCCGTCATCTGCGTAGCACCAGACATGAAGCCCACCACTGCTTCACAAGGAGTAAGAATTGCTCATGCAAAGCCTGTGACACAACTGTCAAATAGAGATCGTTTACTTGCAATCAGTTCGATTACCAGACAGAGGAGATGCCGAAAAAAGAAAGAAGTTGTGCCAGAAAGCTCCACGACGCTGCAGACCTGTTTTTATTTTTCAGCAGATGGAGTAGCCACCGCATTTAGTATCGGACACTTCATGCCGTGTTACAGCACATATTGAGCGCGAGTGTACAATTCAATAAAGCTCGTAGAATGATGAAAGGCTTCAGATATCTTGGGAAGTATGCATGCGTGCTCTACTATATAGGGTAGCCCCCCCCCCCCTTTGTTGAAATAAGTTAAGGCACCAAAATAAAGAGGGCGTGCCTAACCACGTCATTGTTTGTTGTTTTTATTATAGTACCCTTAAAGAGTGCAAGTTATGCTTGCCAGCTTGAGGTGGTATATCGATGTGTTCATCACATGGACTTGCGAGTAAACCTCTTTTTGGCAATATATGCAACTGTGGGGGATCTCTCTTGTGTAAGTGAAACATTTGTGCTCAAAATGAGCGCATTGCCACTGTGAATCGCTTGAGAGACTACCGTAGTAATCCCAGAGCATGAGCTCCAGAAAATAAAAGAAAGTGATTTCTGCCCCGTATGTTCAGTTAAATATGCAACCCTATGTTTTCCTGAAGAGGAATGAGTTTAAATATACGTACGAGTAAAATATTCCGTAGACCTACAACAGAATGGTTAGGTGCGTAACGTTTACCTGAATATACCTGATTACTTTAATATAGATGCGTGAGCCATACAACTTTATTTATTCATATATTAAGGTATTTGTTAAAATCATAATTGAGTTGTTTATTTATGAAAGTACACACAGAGAACCTTTTGGCACTCAAGTGGGGGGTAATGAATGGGATGAAGGCGAGCTGTGCATGTTCGCGACGTTCATACGTTCGTGCGAAACCCGCGTTCATGAAGTGACACGTGATCTTAACATTTTTCCTCTCGTGTTGCTGCTCTCGTATGCCTCATTCGTTTCTGATGCCATATATAGCTCTGGAAGTGCGCTCGCATCGTCATTAAGAAACACTTCGTCGCGCATTCATCCGTATAGAATCAGGCATTTACAAGCGGGACAAATAAAATGATTGATTTTTGCGACCGTGAGAAGTGCATACGATGCGGATTCGAATGAGAATTGATGGTTGTTCTGACGTCAGATGACTCAGAACAATGCACAAGTGCCCAAATACATGAGCAGGCTTTATTCGAAATTCTCATTTGTAAATACGGAGCGAAAAAGTGGCAGAATGTCCCAGCTAACAGCATATTTTGCAGCCGTTTCCTATTTTATGAAAAAAGAACGTATCGGACAACCAGTAACTACTGCTCAAGCCTTCATCCTGAGGGATTCTACAACAATCAAATGTACGAAAGTGGGTTACGTATATGTACATCAGTGTAACAGTAACGGCACATGAAAAGTAAGCTATGAATAAGGATCGTGCACAACCTCAACCCAAATGCTTTTAAAAATCCATGATATATAAATCAATCGCACTTCTTCTTACCCATCTTTAGCCTGGGAAATATCTGTGGACATAGCAAATTAACTAACAAAATATACATCGGGACTAACCCGAACTCAAGCCCATTATTTCAGGTACTTCATCATCAGCACAAGAACTAGTGAGCACACTAGGAATGAACCATGTGATGCTGCTATTATGTCACTCGGGCTTGCGCAGAGACTTAGTACTCCTACAACGCTCTCGTACTGATAAAGAACCGGGTACCTCAAAGAAAATTTGTCAAAGACTTGTGCTTACCTACCATCATTGCTATCTGAAAACTTGGCAGAACCAGAAATCCTTATTTTGAACATCACATAGCCGCATATACGATGCCTGTACTCAGCAATGTTCGCATAGTGCTTCACTGACTTGTTTTTCTGCGTCTTCTGTTCCTTAACACCTATCAAACTCCTCTGTCTATTCTTTCCCATCTTCATACTAAACAAGACCACTGCGACAACCGAAGCATGTTCTGGGTGCAAAGCGACCTACGGTATCAGTCAACTCGGGGGGAGGGTTAGCGCTGGCAAGGGCGAAGGCTGCACGTCATAAGCAACTTCCGGTTTGATGTCTGATTTAAAGAGAGAGAGAAAGCAAGGACAGGAAAGGTAGGGAGGTCAACCAGAAGAGTATCCGGTTTGCTACCCTACACTGGGGGTGGGGGAAAGGGGAATAGAAAGAAGAAGAAAGGGAGAGAGTAAGCACAGAGTACGTGTGGGAGGGACACTATGCACAGGGACACTATAAACGGTCTCTTAAACCGGTGTACCTCAAGTATTGCAGTAATGCACGATTTGCTTTTCGTGCCAGTGATGGGTGTGGCCACGGTCAGAGTATCTTTGACTCGGTGAAAGGTCGTAAGTCTAGTCGGTGTAAAGTTTCCTGCAGAGAGAGGCGTTGTACATCGTAGTGGGGGCAAGTACACAATAGGTGCTCGATGGTCTCTTCGCACCCACAGTAATCGCACATCGGGCTCTCGGCCATTCCCAAACGAAAGGAATATGAGTTTGTGAATGCTACTCCCAGCCACAAGCGGCACAGCAAGGTTGCTTCACCGCGGGAAAGGCTAGATGGCACTTGTAGCTGTAGTATGGGGTCCAGTTTATATAATCGGCAGTTGAAGGCACCTGAACTCCAGAGTTCTTGCGACTTTTTGCGTGCATGTAGGCGAAGTTCCCTGGCAGCGTCAGACCTCGCCAAAGGTATGGAACGCGTCTGGGTATCTTCGTGGGCAGACCGGGCAGCCTTGTCTGCTAGGTTGTTGCCGACAATGCCACAGTGAGCAGGAATCCATTGAAATGTAATGGTGTGCCCTCTTTCCAGAGCATGGTGGTGTACTTCCCTGATGTCAGATATCATCTGCTCGTATACTCTGTGACGTAATGCAGACTTGATGCTGTGAAGGGCTGCCTTGGAGTCACAAAATACGACCCATTTCTCTGTGGGCTCTTCGGTGACGTACATCATAGCGGCATGGAGAGCTGCAAGCTCTGCTGATGTCGATGTAGTCATGTGCGACAATTTGAATTGAACTGTAACCTTCTTGGCTGGAACGACGAATGCGGCAGTTGAGCTGGCACGTGAGGTCGAACCATCGGTATATATATGTATGCGGTCATGATACGTCTGGTGTAGTAATAGGAGCGTAAGTTGCTTCAGAGCCGGCGATGGATGATTGGACTTTTTTGTAATTCCAGGAATATCAAAATTCACTTGAGGCCGTCGTAGGCACCACAGGGGAGATGAAGGCGTTGCCGCCGGTGTAAAAGATGACGGTATGCACTCTTGATGAGCGCTAATCACTCGTGAAAAGGTCGCTTGAGGTCTTTCGGCTGGTAGGGAGGTCAAATGATGGTCCGGGATTCTTGACAGATGGCGAATGTGCGCTCTGAGAGAGTCGACAACTACGTGTGTCTGGATCATATGGTCCCCAGCGATGGCAATTGTTGCTGCTGTTGACGTGCACCGAGGCAGCCCTAAACACGTGCGTAGGGCTTGACCTTGTATGCTCTCCAAGGCGCGAAAGTTCGTCTTGCATGCATTTGACAACACTGGTAGACTGTAACGTAGGAGTCCGAGAAACAGTACCCTGTAGAGCTGCATCATAGAACGGACTGGTGTACCCCAGTTTTTGCCGCAGAGAAACTTAAAGACCTGAGCAATGGCAACCAATTTCTTCTTTAGATAGACGCAGTGAGGGCTCCACGAGAGGTTGCGGTCAATGATTACACCCAGAAAGCGATGTGTCTTAGAATAGGATACCGCTTGACCATTAATTGAAACAGGATATGATGACATTTGTTTGCGCGTAAAGCGAACCAATGCGCACTTTTCAGTAGACAGGCTGAGGCCTTGTTCTCGTAGATAAGATGCCGTCATGGTTGCCGCCCGCTGGAGCCTGGCTCGTACCTGAGGTCGTGTCACCGCAGATGCCCAGATGCAAATGTCTTCGGCGTATATTGAGACGTGAACTGACCGCGGTAGGTACTCCGCTAGTCCTACCAAGACGAGGTTGAACAGAATGGGGCTCAACACTCCACCCTGCGGCACACCATGCCTGATGTAATGTTCCGAAGTTGGGCCGTCTTCAGTTTGTAAGAAAAAACACCTCTCAGTTAAATAGTCCCGAATCCATTGATACATCCGGCCACCAACTCCAACAGCCTCAAGCGAGTTCAGGATGGCCTCATGGGCGACGTTGTCGTATGCTCCTTTAATATCTAGAAAAAGTGCCACTGATAGGCGCTTGAGGCTTTTTTGATTTTGGACCCAGGTTACGAGGTCAATGACGTTGTCGATGGACGAGTGACCTCGACGAAAGCCCGTCATGGCGTCCGGATAGATGCTGAATCGCTCTAGGTACCATTCCAAGCGAGCAAGAATCATTCTTTCCATCAGTTTACCGACGCAGCTCGAAAGCGCTATCGGACGGTATGATGAGAGCTCAAGCGGAGACTTTCCAGGTTTCAGTATGGGGATCAAGCGGCTCGATTTTCATTGTCTAGGAACGGCACCATTCTGCCAAGACTCATTGTAGTAGCTGAGCAGCTCATCACGTGCGTCATGTCCAAGGTGGCATAGGGCAGCATACGTGATGCCATCAGGTCCTGGTGACGACGAACGTCTGCAGGTCGCCAACGCAGCATCGAGCTCTTCGAGTGGAAAGAGCACGTTCATTTTTGGTACACGTGCTTCAGGGATGTCATTCAATGCTGCGTCAGTAATGGTGGCCGTGGACCCAGCAACCCGTGCACAGAACTCTTCAGCCACTTGAAGTTCCGAGCGGAGTTGGTATAGGGCCAGAGCAGCAAAGGGCTTCCTTTGATGCGGAGATGAGCGAAGTCCCCTAACAGTTCTCCATACGTGCGAGAGCGATTTTCTGGGATCAAGCGACTGACAGAAAGTTTTCCATCGCTTGTCATCCAGTTTATCTATACGACGTTGTACTTTCTTCTGTATGCGTCGTGAAGCCCTCAGATCCAAGACGGACTTCGTGCGCCGATACCTCCTCTCCGCCCGTCGGCGTTCCGCACGAAGCCTCTCCAGTTCCATATCTGAGTCTGTGCGCCTTGCTGACATTGTGAGCGAGCAGATGGATGTTTTCAATGTCTCTGCGATGGCATCTTCGATGGTGTGTGAAAGGCCTTCTCGACATGCGTCATCCATCACCTTCTTAAACTTTGTCCAATCAACTGTACGCAAGACAGTAGAGGAGCGTTGCTCAACTCCTCTAATCTTTATGTAGGTTGGAATATGGTCACTTCCATGTGTTTCAATGTCCGTGAACCAGTCGACGCTCGAGGCAAAGCGCCGTGACACCAAAGTTAAGTCCAAGCAGCTACTATAGGTGGTGCCTCGCAAAAACGTAGGGCTGCCGTCATTCACACAGCACAAATCATGGTCGGCAGCAAAGGAGGCGAGACTCCTGCCTCTGGAATCAATTTTAGTGCTTCCCCATAGCTGGTGATGCGCGTTGAAGTCACCTGTGATAACCCAGGGGCCATTGTTCATCAGTAATATTTTCTTGAGTCGTTCGCCGTCAAAGTGACCCGCTGGGGATATATAGGCTCCAATTAGTGTGAATGAAACATCTTTCTTTTGGATATTCAGGCAGACATATTGGTTGTCGTCATGAGGCTCTACCGCGTTAGCGACATATGTAAAGTCCGTGCGGATGTAGATGATTACTTTGGTGCTCGCGCCGCATGTGGACGAGACGAAAGATTCGTAACCGGACAGTCTGAGTGGTGTTGACATATTTGGCTCGCAAATGACCAGTATGGGAAAGCGATGTGTAAAAATGAATTGGCGAAAGTCTGCTATGCGGGTCCTTAGACCCCTAGCATTCCACTGAAAGATCGACGCACCTTTAACTTCAGTGCGGAAGGGGACTGTTGGTCGAGCCATGATGCTTAAACGATGCTAGCAAGCACTGGATTTAGTGCATCCAGTATTTGCAGAGCACTTCGAGCTGCTGGGGTTTGCAGCTTGTTCAGTATGATGCGCATTGTATTAATTAGCGATTGCAGCATATCAGCCACCTGCTTGTCTTGGTCGCACAAATCACGGACAGTAGACTTCGGGGTTTGTCCAGCAAAATTTTGCTGTGATTCTGTCGGTGGATGCTGTCGTTTCGGTAGAGCCGGCCAAGAGTCTGCAGGTGTGGTCGTCTCAGTTGCCTTGTTCTTCGCGGTCCTTTCGACAGTGTCTGGCCCGGGCGGCAGAGGAGGAGGAGGTGTTGTAGGAAGTGGCATGCGCGTCGCAGAGACAACAGCCTTCCTTGAGGGGCGCCGGCGACGGGAACGTCGCTTCCTGACTTTTTCGGCGGCTTCGCGATGAGATGAGTGATCTCTCGCCATCTCTTTCAAGATAGCCATTTCCTTCCTAATAAGCGGGCATTTCCTCGAGGAAGCTTCGTGTGACCCTCCGCAGTTTGAACACTTCATCACAGTCGCGCCACATTTATCTGCAGCGTGGGGCTCGGCGCAACGGGGGCATGCTGCCTGATTTTCGCAGACGCTGCTCACGTGTCCCAGTCTCATGCATTTGCGGCACTGAAGAGGTTTCGCAATGAAAGGCCGCACTGCGTGTCTGAAGTGTCCCACCTTAACATGCGAGGGTATATATTTACCCTTGAATGCAATCTTCACGCAGCGTGAACTGCCTAGCCGCTTAACATCAACAATGACATCATCATTGGCTGGCTTGATAAGAATCGGCAAGTCGTTATTAAGGATGGCGACGTCTACGTCGTAGATAACGCCACTGACTACGTCAGATCCCAGAGGGATGTAAGAGCGCACCTGAATGCCATCGATGTCCGTTACGCTGCGTAGAGTGCTCAGAGCAGCCGCATGTTGGACATCAACCGCCAGTAGATTTTTCAGAGTGTTGACTCGGATGTCCGATATTTCATTTGGCACCAGGGCTTCCAGTGACATCGACACAGATTGCCTGTTGAGTAGCTTCATGTTGACGGTGGGAAGCAAAGGCACAAATATGATGGTATTGGTGTCCGGCCTCTGCGTGTGTCTTACTGTTTGCGTGCTTGACGATGAGGACGTCCTGGTGTTTCTTCTCTTCGCTCTGCGGCTCTGCACCAGCTGGAAGTCGTCATCGGAAGTGTCCTCACTGCTGAGAGAGTAGACATGGGTGTCCTCACTGTCGCTGTCGCTCTGCTGACCGTTCCGCTTCCTGGAGGCGGCCGCCGCTGACGCCGCCGTCGCCGGCAGACGTGCGGGGTCGTCCACTTCCATCACGACCGAGCAGGGAGCGAGGACCAGCGGATGAACTTAGAATTTCACAGAAATAAACTGGAGCAAGGAAGAACAGCTCTGTGTCAAAAACACTTCGTCGTCGTCCCCCAAAAAAAATTTTAAAAAATTTTAAAATTCTGATTTAAAATTCCCAAATAACATCAAGCAAGAAATTTGAGAACGGAAAGAAGTGTTCTTTCTTTATTTCTAAAAACAAGCCCTTGCCAAAGAATGCGAAAAGTCCCATCTACTTTACATCATCCCATAGATGTTAGGATGCTCGGCAACCACTAGGGGCGGGCGCGCATCCTTTGTGAAATCGAAACTATAGATCTCGCCGTGCGGGTGTTTGGTTAAAGTTCACGATGGAGCAGTACACACCCCTCATGACGACCTTAGAAAATGGGCGTCGTAATTTCACTTTGCACCCATCTGACGATGAAACGGTCCATCATGAAACAGCAGATAACGTTCCATATAAGATAACATGTCGACTATCATTAACAGCGCACAGATCATCGGTGGAAGCTTAAAAACTGGTCCGCATTTGGCAACATACTGACCATATTGACAATATTTTTATACTGAATAAAAATATTGTCGGCCGAACCATCCTATATGATTGTCGAAGTGAGGAATATCTTTCTTCTGTAACCTGCTGCGCATCTCCGTGCCATCCGTGAATCACGAAACCTTATACCCCCATATTGAAACTCGGTAGCAACCCCAACTAATCCTAGTATCCTTCCTGCAACTTCGTTTCAACGGCTATCCCTGAATAGGCCACCCCCGACGCGGAGCTGTCTGTTGCGGATGGGACGCTGCCTCTTTAGTTTACTTAAGGCTACGTATGCCCTTGTGCTGTGTGGCACATACATACTGAGTAATGTGCCAAGAATGGGCAGATACCAATATTACACACCCTGTGCCTAAGTTGTCTGTCAGGGTACATACCCAGTGGCACATACCACGCGACCCAAGTTGTGTATTAGTCTGGACAGCAACCGAAAGAAAGTTCTCTATTCAGCCTTCATCCACTGCGCACATACCCAATGACCCAAGTTTTATACTAGGCCAGACAGCTCCCAGTCGATGGAACAAGGTTATAACGGCGCATTTTGAGGACAGGACGCAGAAGGAATGCCCACAGGACAGTCGCGGAACTTCAACTGTGTGCAACTGCACGCAGATTTCAACTGCGTCCCGTGTGCATTCTTTCTGTGTCCTGTCCTCAAAACGCGCCGTTTTAACCATGTTCCATCAAGCCAGCTAGCCCAACTAGCCCATCTAGGCCAACTAGCCCATCTAAGTCTGTTAATAGCTGCCAGTTGCAAGTGGTCTATTCGGGCACACAGCCAGCGATCCAACTGTGTGCCCGGCAGGGCATCAGCCAGCCCGTACCTATAGAAGCTCAAGCTAACAGATAAGTGTAGTCGCGGGGTAATGTGGCGCTATTTATTGCGCGAGATCCTTCAACTGCCCAAAGTGCACAAGTACCACCAGAAAATTATCGTATAAATATGGAAGAAGCATCCTCAACTTTTCATGGAGTAGAAATGTGCAAATGGATCGTTAAAGTAGAAAGCAATGCTAGGTTAACGAATGCGTTGACAGCAGAGGATAAAAGGTTCTTGAACCTGAAGTCAGGTGCGGGGAAACAGCATAGTTGATTTGGGTGATGGAGAGGAAGCTAGCTATGCAACTATTTCGAATAACAAAGAAAGAATTCAAAACCGAAGGTCAATGATAGCTGAAGGTACTGAGCACCACTGTTCGAACCACATAGGGTCATATATGGCTCTCTCGTTGCGGTGTTAGAAAATATACCGATGACGACTACTCGCCTGTAGCATCTCATAATAGCGCAGAGACTATTGAGCACGTTCTTCTGTGATGCAAATGTATCCTTATAGTGGCAAATCAATATTGTTACGGTGGAAAAAGAGGACAAGGTCGTCGACGGTGAAGAGGACGAAGTGGCAAGAGCCTCTCGGGATTCTCGGCAGCTGTGTATATACGTTTCGTAAATACAACGTGTCAATAGTTTTATACTCGTGGCAATGTAAAGCTACACTGTCGAATGCATTGAATTTTAAAGGTAGTAGGATAAAAGCAAATAAAGCTGCAATGTAAAATTGTAAGAGAGGACTGGAATTGTAGGGTTAGTACACGCGGCTCTGAAACTGTCAACTGCGAGAGAAGTCGTAACGTTCTGACTCATGTTAGCTACGCGATTCCCAATGGTGAACTGCTGACCGGATTTGTGCAGCTGCCGCCGTGGAATAATCTGGCAAATAGTGTCATCTGGGTCACGTGACTCTCAACAGCATGCCGGTGTGGAGATAGATGCACCACAGTGACGACCGGGCGACAGTGGGGAGCAAAATAAATTCAATAAAAACAATAGACTAATTTATTAGCGCCTCGTTTAGCAGCCTCGAACTATATGTCAGATCATATGTGCGTGAATTTAGAAGTGACTAAACCAGCACTTCTCCGGCGCAATCAATTCGCTCAATATTCCGATGTAACAATACCTGCACCGATGTGCATTGATCAAGATGTGTTTCTGCAACTTGCAAGATGCTGTATGTGAAACTGTTAGTTCAAACAGCAGCGCATTTGACAACATGTGTTCTGAATGCATTTGTCGAAACTGGTTCCAACCACAAAGTTCCTACCAAAATGTTACGCTGTGAGCTTCGGTCTAGCTTCTATTTCCAAACTGGAACATCCCACATAAAATTTATAACGAAAGAGATAATCAGTGAAACATTATTATTAATACTAATGCCGCACAGCATATAATTTTTCACAATCATGCTGTTTCCCAGTCAATAAAATTCGAGGCCTTAGTGGGTTTCGCCATAGGTGTACCTTGTACCTTTACATACACGATATTTTGTATGATGTACACTCTAAGAAAAGTTTAGACCCTTTGGAGTGCCCCTTCTGCAACACAACAATAATCGTCATCTGCCTTGATGCGTTTCCTTTCTTGGAAACACCGCGTCCGCTACTTTCCTGTCGGAAATGCTATCATGCTGATAACGCGCATGCCGTTCGTTACTGGAAAGTACCGGGTTCGCAGCGTTAAAGAAAGGAAACGCATCAAGGCAGACGACGATTATTGTCGTGTGGCAGGAGGGGCACTCCAAAGGGTGTAAACTTTTTTTAGAGGGTATCGAAAATGCAGATACCGGTACAAGTCTTGCCAAAAGTATCGTATTACAGATACAAGATACCCCATAAACGTAGCTTAAGCCAGTGTCTAAGATAGACAAATGTTCGATGCTGCTTAGCCCTGATTATATGCAGCAATACGTATACGTAAGTAACGTAACTATATTTGTTGGCACTTTGATTTCTCAAGTTAGTTCCCGGTTTTGTTATTTTGCATGTCGGATGCTATTGTATCACATTGTAATTCTTCATTAGTGTTGAACTAGAAACGGCTAATTAAATCTCTACTTTGTCAGCCGAACCCATACTGTGCGTGAAAAATATTTAACGTCCCCTTAACTAGTCCACGTGATTTCGGGGTGTCTCGGAAGAGACGTCGCAGTGGTGGCCCTGCCATGGATGAAGGTGAAAGTAACAATACGTAACAACAAGCAATGTGTGAGAAAATTGAAGCTGAGATAGTCAGGCCTACACGTGGCTCCTGTCGTTCGCGCTGGCTACGCTCAGCGCATGATCTTTCTGAAAAGTCTATGCACTTGACAGCAAAGCACAGCTGCCGTACACGCATGTGTCGAGGAAGACATTTGCATCTATGCGTTGCAGCATAAACGACTGAAGTTGCACGAACATATCGTGAGGGTGCGCACAAATCGCTTGGCACGGCGCCTGAACAAGTGGGGGCCTACTTAGAGATAAACCGCGAAGCAAGCCCACTGGGCAGAGCCCGCCAAGCAAGGTCACGTGTTGGACTGATTGCCCGAGGAAGAAACGGCCAAGGGGATGGCTTCACGGACAGTTGGCTTGCGATGGTTGGCTAAGTGGCTCAACACGCTTTCTCCTAGTTCATTTTCTGGCCCCATTAGCCCCGCAGCTGTAGACCTCAAAGGGGCCATGCAAACGTGGCAGGTGTTGTCGATGGGAGGGTTATGGAGGCACAGATTTAAATTGTAACTTCAAGTTAAAATATGTGCTGAGCCCAGTTTTTTTATTATTGCGTGTGTTACCATACTGGCGTTTCTGCTCTCAGTTATAATGATAAACTGTGAATAGTTGGAGGACCTTGCTAATGGCTCCCATGCCCACCCCCCCCACCCTTTGTTTTTTAGCGAGGCTTTTAATCACCCCTTCTGCTGGCACTACGATGTTGCAGGAGTGCGGCAGGTTTTATGCCAGAAGGGGTGCTTCTGAAGTGTATGCCGGCGATGGAGGATGTGCTTTTGTCAAGACCGGGGCCAGAGACTTATACTGGCAATATACTGGCAAGCTTCGGAGCATTGTTATTATTTACTATGCCAGTTTTTCGACGATTCTGCTTAGGTTTTGTTTCCCGGGCGATATAGTATGCGAGATGGGAAAACACAAAATGTGATCACGCGCGAACAGAACGCCCTGGCGTCTTGGCATTTCCGCCAACTCGCTCGGTCATCTGTCTTGCTTCTACAGCGGGCAGCGAAATGATTAGCAGACCGCCAAGCGAGGCAGAGCGAGTGCGAAATTGTAACGAAAATTCTTCCCCCACGTAAGCATTTTCAGGGTCTTCAAGTCATGACACATATACGACCTCGAAAGCAAAGGCGAAACCTATTCGTAGAAAAGCTATCATAGCCAATTTTGGGCGTTCTGAGGCTTACCAGTATTTTTGGAGGGTTTCTACGTCAACGACTTTCGCATTTACTGCACAAAAACAAATGGTAAAACTAAGAAATGTCGCATCAGTACAGCTTTATTGGAACCCGAGAGAGATTTACGTTTAAAAGAAAACCTGTCCTACACTAGAGAGACGTACATGACAGAGACCGTCGGAAGCAGCAGGCTATTACACTGTCCATGCGTGTTATATTCATCGCACGAGCCTGGAATACCAGGGGGTGCAGACGTGAGCGGCCTAGTATTACTACCACATGGGCCACGGAATCGCATACAGGAACACTACGTGAAATACAGATGTCCATTCGTTGCGTCTGTACCACTGTGAAAAAGTTCACTGCGGGGCACAAAAGTTCAAAAACTGTGTAGCTCAACTTTAGGGGCGCAGGCACCACGCGACACTCGAAACAGTTGCCGAGCTGCAGAGGTTACGTTTCGTTCAGATATTGAGCGCCGCCGGCGTAAGCTTGGGATGCCCCGAGCCGCTGGTTTCTGAGGCCCTGCTTTTGAGCAGTCAAAAAGAGCTTGGCGTTGCGCAGACACAGCAGACGCGTGTAGGCGGGGGCTCTGAACGGTGCTTAGGCCCTTGTGCTGCGTCATCTGCTTCGCAGCTGCACGTCTGCACCAAGTCGGCACCGTGCGTAGAGAGAGTGAAGGAAAATCGTGAACCAACCCTGCACCTTTCGTGTTCCTTTTAGATCTAACGGTATGGTTCACAGCGCGCCATTGCTACACCTAATGAAGGAATAGCGGGGTGCGGAACCTCGTGAACTGGTTCTTGTGGCAGAAACCAATCGAACAGACCCCATATTTTGCGAAGGAACAGCGCGACGATAAATGTGCATCAGGTCACTTGATGTGGTGCGGACGGTAAACCTCTGTTCTTAAAATGCATTCTATTTGGTACTGCTTTTTTGCAACAATGAGTAGACTTGGTAACATTGCCAGCGCAGCAAGTGCATTATTGAGGCTGTAAGGGCAGCCATAGAAATTATTATACATTGAAAATAGCATGGGTAAAACTTTCAACTTATTCGAATAGTGGGCGAGTTTTGTGTGCGTTTCTTTAGCGGCAAGCATATATTTGAGCGAGTGTACCATTTGGACCAAAGAGCAATTATGTGGAACACTTGGACAGTTGTGCTTAGCGGCAGCGCCTTTAGAAATTGAGTTCAACCAGACCAGGTAAATTATTATCGCATTGACACTTACAAGTGTCCGAGTTCGTTATACTTTGTGTCTGTAACGATCGAAGGCCGTCGTCAGAGCCATAATCATCTCTGAATTGTTCATAAACTATTCATGGTGAAGCAAAGCATTATGAGACGTCGCTACTAGCGCTACCGATGCCATCTACGTATCTGGTGTTGTGGTCTTCGGTAAAAATTAGCCAGCTTGTGGTCATTGGTTACAGTCGCTTCGATGAGTCGTAACCGGTGGCCCAGACTGCACTGTTATGAAATGAGTACTGATATGAAATTCGAAGTCGGCATATATTGAGTGGTCGCTTTCTGGTAGGCACACACGCAGCACTCACAAAATGTACGCCACGATTGCACATATTTCTCGGTGCCTCATTTCGTTTTTGGTGGTGTAAATTGTTTTGTAATCTTCATGTATGCTTTCAAGTAGCCATCATGGCTACCTGAATGAAGGTTGTTATGCATGCCTAAAACTTGTGGGAGCAACGGTGGAGGCACTGAACTTCTTACGAACTCAGTGGGTTGCGAAACTTCGGTTCCCTTCCATACTTTAGCGACTTTTGTTCTTCCCTGCTGAGTTTCCTTTTGTATGACCACCAACCTGGATAACACATTAGCATCTTTCATTGAAGCACCCGGACGGTGATTGACTTCGAATTCGGACTGCTGAAGTTCGCCTATACAGCGTGCTTCAAACATAAACGGCGAATGTAGCTTAAAACACATTTAAAATTAGTTTTGAAATGCGTGCGTGCAGGAAGCCGCAAAACGCAGCACTTCACGGCATCGACATCAACGAAGGCGGTTTGTAAACATCCCAGAGCATAACAGCGGGAGGAGCCGGAGTCCGTGAGCTCCGGGTGCAAGGGGCCAGCGGGGGGAGGGGGGGGGGGTGTCATATACGTCTGAAGACACCCCTCTTTCCGTCGGCTACACCCGGAAGGGGGGGGGTGACAAAAAACCTATGGGCCCTGGGTGCCAGACAACCTAGCTACGCCACTGGTAACGAGTTTCTGTTGGCTACCACGCTCCTCGTAAGTGATGTAGCTCGTCCCACGTCTGGCGTGCCCGTTGGAAGATTTCTCGCACTATGTGCGTTGACAGTGCTTCACGGACCGAGCAGAAAACGCGAGTACAGAGCAATCTTGCGTGAATGCTACCTCGTTGACTTCTGTGCAACCCACTCTCCATTCGGCATAGCAAGTAGAACTGACAGTTGGGCGAGTTGGCAAGGGTTGATTTCTGTCAAACGGCGCCACAGAAAGACACCTAAGACGGAATGACACGGCGTTTGTGTTCTTACTCTCATTGCGTATTCGTGTCTTTCTGTGGCGCCGCTTCTAAGAAAAGTTGGGTACAGTTGGTGCATAGCTTTCCGCTTGATGGCCCACACCGGAAGACGGGTACCGAGTTCGTGTTCTCCACTGAACGCAAGGAGTTGACCCCACTCATGAGCACCCCCATTTGCTCGCCTTATTTCGAACGCAGAAAAAAAAAGTGTTGCGCCTACATCTTTCTCTTCTTACTGAAAATTTGCAGTAAGATTGAACTTTATTGTCTGGGTGATTTGTCACGACACATGGCGCTCCTCCCCGGTTTTCAAGAAAGAAAAAAAAGGGAATTCACTTATACTCATGGCGGTGTTGGCAGTGGCGTAGCTAGGTCGTCTGGCACCCGGGGCCCATAGGTCTTCTGTCACCCCCCCCCCCCCCCCCGGTGTAGCCGGCGGAAAGAGGGATGTCTTCAGACGTATATGACACCCCCCCTCCCGCCACTGGCCCCTTGCACCCGGGGCCCACGGACCCCCGGCCCCC
Source organism: Dermacentor albipictus (assembly GCF_038994185.2). Lineage (NCBI taxonomy): Eukaryota > Metazoa > Arthropoda > Arachnida > Ixodida > Ixodidae > Dermacentor > Dermacentor albipictus. The sequence goes on along the minus strand of NC_091826.1, from coordinate 53,148,371 downwards.
CCTGTTGCTACGCCACTGGGTGTTGGTCGTACCCTTCGTAACGGGTTGGTGCAACGTGAGCGGTCACGCAAAACGCGCTAATATAGAGCAAGCCTTTGCCGAGGCAGCGCTGGCATGGACATATGTTGCCACCTACCTGTAGCTGTTGAAAGCAAAGAAACCGTTCGAGCAGGGTTGCCACGTGGGAAAGGCGGTTGATTTAAAGATGCCTACGGCTAAAAGGGATCGCTCACATCTCGTATGGCGGTGAATCCCGTCTACAGAAAGTTGTCACCGCTACACCACGAAATAAGGACTACGACAGGAAGGATGAGAAGTACATCGCGCAGCATGTGTGTACGTGAACGGCGAAGGACAACTGGCAGGAACGCAACTCATGCACCGGCGTTCTCATCACAGTTTTGTGCGATTAGAGGATGCTACCCACGCAGCATAGGAATAGAGCACCATAAGCAAAACGAAAGCCTCAGTATCGCACCACGATTGAAACTCTGGTGGATTTCAGTGAGTCGAGATTACAAATAGTTTACATGGACCAATTTGGCTAATTACATGGCAGTGAGAGCATTAAAATTTGGGCCACCTTTTTTTTTTTCTTTCAAAGAGCGTAACTGCTGTGATAGAATGCTCCGGTCCAAGCTAACGGAAACTTTGACGGTGCAGGAGCACTTCTAAGTCCAACACTGTACGTTACCTATTGACTTTCTGTTTATTCAAAGAAGTGGAATACCAAGCAGTAATCGGAAATTGCAACTCGCGATTGAAAAATATCTAGAAACGAACAGGTGAAACTCACGAGTATGAGTGCGCTTTCAGTTAGTGGTATGGATAACCGTAGAAAGCAGAGTCAGCTACAAATCTTTACGAGACACGGATTGCGTCACAATTATGACAGTCTGCTGTGTTAAGGCATACAGCACTTGTAATTTGACCGACTGCTGTGCACAGAGGTCGCACAAACAACTGCAGATGGAAGCCTTGAATTCGTGGGCACGTGCACAGGCTTCGCGGCAACTCGGCCGTTTCGCTAATCCCGCGAAGCCTAAATTTCTGTAGCCGAGTTTAGTTCATGCCCCGGTGGCTTCTACTACAAATTCGAATTCTTCACTTCTAAAACCAGTTTGCTGGTTACAGGGCTAAAAGCTGCGGTCTGCAGCTTTACAGAGGCATGGACACCTTATTCGAGGCAGGGCTTGCACTCATCATGCATGTCAAAGAAATGGTTTATATATACAAGAAAACTGAAAATCATAATGTATATTTAGGGAAAATGAGACATCCACCCAAAGGTAGCTAAGTACTACAAAGGAAACCCATACAGGTTCCTCGAAAGGAAAGGTTCGCAGGTTGAAGAAAAATTCATCCTGGTCCGGGACTAGAACCCGGTACCACCGCCTTTCCGGGGCAGCCGCTCTACCATCTGAGAGCTAACCAGGCGGCTAGCAGATGGTAGGCGAAGTCAAATTTATCAGCAACTCAGAAGCAAAGGCAAGAGTTTGACCTAATAGTTCTGCGGAAACCCGCAAGGTGGAAAGAAGTAAATAATAAAGGGAAAATGAGACATCCACCCAAACGTAGCAGTTTACTTCGCTCCACCTTGCGGGTTTCCGCAGAACTATTACGTCATAACGCGTATATATATATATATATATATATATATATATATATATATATATATATATATATATATATATATATATATATATATATATATATATATATATATATATATATATATATGAATTCACATATGCATACTCACATACACATATAATACATCGGGAAAAGATATTAAATTCTAACACACTATAACGTGAAGTACAAGTGCACTAAAAGAATCGCTAATGTATATAACTTAGCGACAATAGTAGTAGGTACGATTAAAATAAACAGCTGACGTAGTAATGCTAGTGTGGGCTTCCCTATATCGTTGTATAATGGGAGGTTATATTTCAAAGATTGCAGTTTGTAAGAAGTACGGAAACTTGGTGTTACCCAAAAGTCAGGACGACGTGCACGAACGTTGGTATATTGCTGAAACAGTGCTATTATGGTAATAAAGTTTTTTAAAAGTGGGTGAAGACACTTAGAAGGAACGCAACACGAAATTTATACATATGCTGTATTTTCTTAATGTTGCACAACTTAATATATAATTCCGTGAAAGCTAAATAATCAATATTTGCGATATTGCGAACAACTTTCTCTTGCAATAAACAAATGCTCGTAATATTCCTTTATGTAGTGGTCAGCCATACGAGACTACAGTAGTTAATATGGGAAACCAGCAGTGCAGAATAAGTTTGTTTTTTTTTTCTTCCACTGGGAGAATTGCACGACACGCGATAGAGCTCCTGTGGTCATTGAAAGTTTTTTGCATAAGCTGTCAACATGCGAATCCCATGCAAGATTTGAGCTAAATATTATTGCGAGAATTTTATATTCATTGACCATTTCAATCCTGCGCTCGTCGCAGTATATATCCTATTCTAAATTACGACCCCCTTTTGGTCGTATCTTTCCACACAACAAAATTCGTCCTCTGTCTTGCCCGCATTTTCTTTGCTTAACGCTGCGAGCCCGGTATTTCCAAGTCACAAACGGCATGAGCGTTATCGACATGACAGCGCATTTTCGACAGGAAAGTAGCGAGCGCAGCGTTTTCAAGAATGAAACGCAAGCAAGACAGGTGGCGATTATTGCTTTGGGGCAAAAATACACCCCAAAGGGTGCACATTTGTTTAAGAGTATCGACGAGGTGTATGACAGCAACAACGCTAGTAGCGACATCATCTCACGCTTCGTATAGCCACAATGCCTTATATACACGTTTGTGTGTTCCATGAGTGTGCGTGTCGAAAAGAACTCGAAACACAACGTGTTGACGATTGCGCTCCTGCAGCGAAATTTACAGCAGCCGCGAAGTAGAACACACTTCACTACGCAACGATGGCTCGGCGTTTGTCCGCTTGAGCTCTGCACCACCAGGTGACGCCACGAACGCTCTCGCTCACGCCTCCTGTAACCCGCTGCTCCGTAAACGATGACAAGTTTGCGGACAAATGAGAGGTTTAACATCTCTAGTACTGCAGTAACCTCGGGCGGTTTTATTGGGTTGCTGGATGGGCTGGCGCGTAAACGTGAAACAGCCGGAGGGGTGCACGTCACCTGGCCGTCCAAACCTCAACCAGACAAACAGAGTTAACGTTGCAGTAATAATTGCAATCTACTTCGCTTCTAATGCTAATTTCCGGCAGCGGCCGAATCGTAAACACGATTACACCGCTGCGGGAAATTTGCGCCATTGACAACCCAACTTTACCTAAACGAAGTGCTTCACGCACGCTACTTTTGCCCCGCAGACACAAGTCTCTCCCTGTACATTGCTCAGCTTGTGTTTCTTTTATATTCTCACCAATAATAAAGCATATTGTCGCAACATTTCGTGAAGGCAACACTGTGAACACCGGCACATAGGGTTAGGTGCCGGAAGTTGCTACAAATATAACCTGTCCGTGTCCGCTTCCGCCATTAATGTTCCTGGAACTTCGAGAACACTGCACTATGAAGACAGCACGGAAGGTGCAGGGTCAAAAAACATAAAAGGAAAGTCTTGATTTGCATTCTACAGCCAGAGAAAAAACTACTACGTAATAAAAAAAGTCAAGACAGCTCTGAAATTTTCCTTTAGTGACTGTCGTCGCAATTGTAATGACAGCCAGCATAAGAAAAATAAATTGCGGCGGAAACAATCACCACGATGATTGTCGATGGTAACGCGTTACCTTTGAGTCAATATAGTGACACAACGTATTGCAACCGTCGAAACGAGTTATGAGGCGCGTACGGCAGCAGGATTGTACGGCAACTGGAGCTGCCAGCGCCGGTTGCACATGACCTCCGAAATGCGTGGCGCGCCTGTTCGGTAGTGAACTAGAAGCAATTCAGTGCAACGAGCGGAGGGGGGCCGTGCCTTGCGGCGCGTGTCAGCCGAAGTGGCACCAGAAGTGGGGGCGCTGCCGTCGACCACTCTTGCAGACGACAGGTCTGCGCACGCAGGTCCATTGCATTTCAGTGATGTGTTATGGTTTTGGCTTTTCGTTCTGTGCGGTTGTGTTTCGCAAGCGTTTTCATGTGAATGCGGCCACTTGCATCAGTGATTGCAAAGCCACGTCTTAACCACTGCTACGCTCCTGGGCGTAGCAGAGGATACGCCCGAAGAAGCTGTCGCTGTTCAAGGCGCCTGCAGAACCCGGAACGGAGGTGCACGCGGGAGAGAAACCTACGTAGAGCCGACAAGCCGCTAACGACAGACTGCGCGGTATGCGAGCTGATGTGAAATGTGAAATGATGAAGCATGTTTGCTTTACCCCCATGTGGAACTGTTCAGTTTTATCGCAAGGCTTCAAGACATTTTCACAAATTGCTTTACTGCACAAAAAGTTCATCGGGAAAGTGTAATGGACATCCTGAACATGACTCATTGTGGCGCTCCCTTGAAAGTGGGATGCAGAGCTCATGCAGAGAGCCTGACTCCTCGCATAGTCAGCTTTTATGTTACAGTACGACTCCGTTTCTTTATCAAAGGTTTGAACAAAGCACATATGCTGTCAAAAAGAAAGGCAGCACAGCACCTGAAGCTGAGCAGACGGAGTTAGCTCAATTTCTACAATGCTTGTTAAGTGCATTAAAGGTTTCAGGATGATTCTTGTGCTATTGCAGAGCGCCTGCAATAAAATCATGTGGGACAGAGAAAGCAGTTTCGAAGCTGTTCTTCCTTCGTTTTTTCGGCGGGTCATATTTCGTCTTCTGTAGCACGTGCTTTATAGTGAAGTGCTTTCTCGTGTAAATATTAAATCCGCCTTAATTCGTGCATGGGCTACCCAGGGACCCAGGTAGGTGGGAAAATGGTTAGATGCAAACAAACGAACAGATAGATATATCGATACATAGCCTCCGGAAAGTGCGTGATGTACCCTAATAATGCAACAGTATCATAATATATATATATTGTAATGAAGAAGAAGAGCACAAGGACAAGGCCAGCCATATCGTCAGTTCCGTGCCTGCAGTGGAACCAGTGGGCCAGCCGGATTGCTTAGCACGAGCGTGAGCCGTTCAGGCAATCAGCTGTTCCTGCTCTGCGTGACCTTCCTTCTCGATTACGAACAGACGCTACCTTCTGAACTGTTCAAACACTCCATTACAACATATATATATATATATATATATATATATATATATATATATATATATATATATATATATATATATATATATATATTCCCTGATATGCACCAATTGGATCTACCTCGAGAGTTTAGAGGCCTGTTAAAGCTGCATATGGGGCGCGAAAGTAGTCGACAGTCTCAAGGATGGCAGAATCGTGATATGAGAGTGGGAAATTAACAGGTATAATTGAGTCGACTGACGGAAGATAAAGGTCACAGGAGATACCATCCCTAAGCCGTTGTCCTGCATATATGCTTCACGCTCTCCTTAATGATTGTGTTGGTGCCGATGATAACTTTTAAACGTGATGGGCACAGTACGACGGCATGCTTTATCGTACCGTTGAGGCTGTAACCGCTTCGAAGGAGCTTTCTTTCTTTCTGGTAAACCGCAATCGAGGCGACATTTGTCTACCAGGAGATGAATCAAAACGGCTTTAATTTTCTTCCCTGGAGCTAGATTTGTGGTAACTTTTTCCCACGTGCGTGTCTTGCTTCATTCTAAGAATTGCTGAACAGTGTAAGAGCAAATTGTAAACGCGAGAGTCTTAAATTACCACGTAAGAAAATGGAATGAAATGAGATTTTCGTTTAATTTGGAGAGTAATAGGAAGTGACGACTGCGTGGCTGCGTGAGTGGATGCTCGTGCGTAATGAAAGGAGAGAGGGGCAGCGGCACAAATCTGTGATGGCCTTTGCAGCTAACACGCCCATATTTCGAGACTGTGAGCCATAATAAAGCCTATACCCCAGAGTAAATGCATGCGATGGACCGCAAGCTCAGTGATCAGGGAGCCACACTCCTTGCCCTCTTCTTTCACCACAGGGGTGATTGACAGCCCACACTTTCCGTACACTGCCCTCTGCTCGTATACCGTTTGACGGGCACACGCGCCAAAAACTCGGTCGCGCGCTGGCGCCAAGCCAGCTGCGGCCGCTGGATTCGACAACTCCCTTGGCGCGCGCGCCCGTCCCTTGCTTGACAGGACCCTTCTTCGGCGCACACCCGAAACCAGGCTCCGGCAAAACGCGGCCAGGGGCGAGTGGCTTCCCTAAAAAAATGGCTGTGGCTTAGCTAAGGTTAAGCCCAGGATGCGAAGCATACTAGCCTTTATTTTAACGCGACAGCGTTAAGGAGCTCGTGTCGCAGAAAAGCCGGTGTCGTCGGCGTCGGCTCAGGCGTGCGGCGCTTGCTCAGGCGCACATTTCGTTGTCGCGCCGAACGCTGCGTTGCTCGACGCGCACCGCGTCCGATGCGGGGCGCGACGCCGCGAGCGATGGCGGGAGTTGGAGCGCCGGTTCTCCTCTGTCGTGACGTCACGGTGTCACGTGATTTCATGGTCACCGCCGCGCCTGAGGAGCTGGGTTGAGCCCTCGTAATATGCTTCGCATAAAACAAGACGCGACGCTTTCTGAGAGCCACGCGTATTATGCATGAGGTCGGCTCTCCCCTCAGCCGTAAGAGAACGCCCCCCCTTTCGAGACGGGGAAGAACTCACGGTGCCTTGAGAACACCCCACGTTTGCGAGTGAGTAGACTTCTTTTAAAAATCAGTTTGGAGTTTTGCATACTGATTAAAGAAAACTGCCTTAATGCGCGGTTCACCGAGCTTCGCTTTCCGCATTAGACAGAACTCTGAAATACCAAAAGTGTGGTGGTAAGCCAGCCATGAAGGCATGAGTGCACTTTGGTGTTCGGCTATAAGCCTTTTTTTTTTTTTAGACGTCCGTTGACACGCGCTACTGCAGTAGTTAAATGACTATAAATACAGGGAACGGTGCCGCGGCGTGGGCCTGCGATGTAGGCTGTGATAGTGACGTGGGTCGCTTCCATTTCGTGCGCCGATCAAGATCCCGATAACGGTATCCCTCACTTTCTATACTTCTTTAAATCCCCTTTTCCCCATGTAGGGTAGCAAACGAGGCATTTGCTGGTTAACCTCCCAGCCTTTCTCTTGTTATTCTCCCGCTCTCGCATACTTCAACAATGGCTACACCTCCAGCATAGGGATGGCCGACGCCGCCGCAGCCTGTGGCCACATCGGTGGAAAGGAAACCATAAATTCCATTCTGTGCCAGTGCCACCAGCATTGTGTATTGAGGCAATTACTTAACCCTGTACCCAATGATTTGTACGATCCGTCTCCGCCGTAAGAGAGAATTCTTCAACGTAGAAGTGACGCATTATGCCATGAAAATACCGTGAAGGCCAATGAGCATTTGTCATATCTGAAGACCGGTGCCGTTATTTTCCCGTTTTTACTACTATGTCATCAGAAGACCGATGTACTTTTGGCGGTTCAGCGGAGTATACCCGTGAACACGTACAGTGTTTCCCGATCTCTTGTTGGTGCTGTTTATCCTCCTGCCCTCATGCAATTTCCTTTCTCCGACCCTCATGCAGGGTTGCGAACAGGAAAGTTTCCGCGCCCTTTTGGGTTTCCGTTACAAATAAAAATGACGTGAGGATTTGTAAAGGAGGCTGCCAGGCTGCCTTATAGCGTTATTATAATGCGTATTGCAAATCTCCTTGGTGCAATATTCTGGCAATAACTTGGCGTTATTGGGGGAAGGCTGACGTAAATTTTGGTCTAGACACTGTTCCGATGATGTGCAACTCTTCGTATAACTTCTCTCTGCTACGAGGGAGAGCGACTAGATGCTCCAGAAACGCCGATAAGAGTAGTAAATGAACCTCAAAGCTAAATTTCTGTCCAGAATTGTTAGAATAGCACCGGTTTCGAGATTTGGACAGAGAAACCAGTGGTAAAAATGAACTTTTCTCCCCGCTATTCCTTTTGAAGGAAAAGGTCGTTTTACGCGCCAAAGCAGAAAAAGTTACTAGCACGCCATTGTATTTCGTCGCACACTTTCCCAATTATATCGAGACTGGTTTTATACTAGAATTTGTTCCTACTGGATACGTCTTGTGAATTCACCAGCTTGAATTTGTTAATTACTAGATGTGCCGCAAAGTAAATATTTAGAACCTTAATAACCCTTTGAGGGTCGATTTTTTTCGCCACATGTGACCACCCAGGGTCGATTTTTTTATGCGAAGCATATTACGAGAGCTCAACCCAGCTCCTTAGGTGCGGCGGTGTGGCCTTCAATACCACGTGACACCGTGACGTCATGACAGAGGAGAAACGGGGCTCCAACTCGCGCCGTCGCTCGCGGCGTCGCGGCGGTATATAAGCAGCTGCGCTTGCCTCTGCTAGAGACTCACGAGGTGAGATGCCTGCTGGAGACAGCTGCTCGTTGGAATGAGAAGCGAAGGTTGCGGCGTGCTACAGAGACTGATTTTCTAGGTGGCTTTGGCTCAACTCTTGCACGATGGGCTGGGTGGGAATCGAACCAGGGTCTCCGGAGTGTGAGACGGAGACGCTACCACTGAGCCACGATGCTTCAAAGCGGTACAAAAGCGCCTCTAGTGAATGCGGTGTTGCCTTAAAAACGAGCTGTTTCTAAGGCTCAGGCGTGCGTCGCTTGCTCAGGCGCACATTTCGTTGCCGTGCCGAACGCTGCGTTGCTCGACGCTCACCGCGTCCAATGCGGGGCGCGTAGCCGCTGCGCCGTAGCCCATTGTCTTACACCCCTTGGTGGGTCGACGGCAACGCTGTCGCGTTCCACTCTTGAAGGCGAAGCAGAGTAACGCATGAGTTGTTTCTTCGTCTAGCCGAACCAAATATAGCCAAGCAACACCAGTTCACCAGGCTAAACAGTGGTTCAAAAACTAAAATAAGGGCTAGTATGCATCGCATCCTGGGCTTAACCTTAGCTAAGCCACAGGAATTTTTTATTGCACATTTAAATTCTTCAGAGGGAGCTATTTCAAAAAAAAGTTACTGTAATTTTTCTATGGTGACCTTACAGTGAGAAAAAATATTTGGCGTTGGCATATATGGACTTTTATTCATGAAAAACAATAAAAAATAGGAAATAAAGTTATAAGAATTTAAAAAAAAATTGGTGAATTGTTATACACAATGCCCACACGAGGAAAATACACAAGAAGAATGCGCACACGAAAATTTTTTGCAAGTCTCAAATGTTCCTCTTGTACTAATACTTCTTCAGCGTGTGGTAGTTCTTGAAGCATGGCTCCACGCAGAGCGGTTTGTTGCACTCAGCGCGCATGTACCTTGTGTCCTTGCGACGTTTTTGCTGCCGAGTGGCGTTGGCGCAGACGTGGCACCTCCTCTGGGTACTGCTTCCCTGAGCAGCCGTGGGATGCATCTTGTGAATAAAGCGCCAAAAAAGGAAACGCATGCACGGCGGCATCCTTCGTATGCGGACCCCTGTGAGCAACAAACGAGCGAGTAACAGGCGGTCACCCTTTGAGTGACAAGAACGAGGTAGCCATCAGTTTTGCGAGCGAAAGAAGCCGAAACCGCGTGCGGAACAAAACCGAAACTAACCGCCGCGCGCCCGCGAGCGCGCCAATGCGCGAGCGGTAGCAGACGCGCCGGAGCAAAAAAAAAAAAAAAAAAAAACTATACAACGAAAACTGAAAGAGAGAGACGCGAGAAAAAAATTCCATGTATTCCCACTTAGTGGCAGCACATGCCAGGCAAGAAAAAATTTGGAAATTAGCGCACGTTTTAAACGTGCAGACGGCGCCGTAAATATACGGCTTCGACCATTTTCGGACCTCTTCGCGGCACCGTATATTTACGGCTTCGACCCTCAATGGGTTAATTAGCGTAATTTTGCTTACTCAATGGCGCATTCTAATTTTTGGTCCAAGTAGGGGTGCCATCTTCAGGTAATCCACTTTAAGGATTAGAATGCTTCAAACAAACACGTACCCCACGCTACATGACTGACCTATACAAAACATCATATTGCGAAAATTGCCATAGCACACTAGACGTACATCACTTGCTCTGGCCGTGTGGTCGGACCCACGCAAACAAGGATCAAGACTCCGCCAGGCTACAAGAAGCATTACGCAGCACGGACCTGGCGGAGCAGCTATGGGCCGTCCAGCGAGCCCACGATGCGGCCAGGGAGTTACAACTCCCGGTTTCAACGTGGGAGTAGCCCGCTCTATGGGACCTTGCGTCCCGTAGCTCGCAGGACCACTCATTAAAGTTATTCAATCCAATCCAATCCAAATCTGCCACAAGCAACCTTTAAAAGTTACGTACAATCTCATAGGCCTTAAAAATACATGCAATGACTTGTGTGGACTCCTTAAATCCTGTGCAATGGGTTTTGTCGCTGGTGTCCGTGGAGACGCCCTTTCTGCGTTTGTGTATGTTTATATAGTGCTCGTTGACATCTTCTTCTTGCTTTCCGTTCTTTAACGTTACCTTGGCAACGAATTTTGGCTTTTGGGATAGCCGGCTTTGATGTAGCTTAGCTTTCGATGTTTCGACATATAACATAAAATATTTAGAACTGCAGGCGACGGACGGTCCTTTTCGTTTCACGGGCAGTGGAGAAATTAGCGCTGTGTCTTTCGCCATTGTTATGTCTGCGAACCAAGGGCTACCGTAATGACCTACCGTAAAACCAGCGATGCCATCAAAGCAACACGAATAGATAAACCTTAATAAAATGGGGAAAAGGGCGTCTTCTGTCATATTGAAATACAGCGCAATTATCTTATTATCAGCGGCTGACTACAGGTAATTAATTATATACGGGATATTATATGTCGTGGCAGCTGGTAAGCGTTCTCAGAGTGGTTGCGCTGATACTGTATATATGTATATGCCAACTTTCCTCTTACGAAAGCTAAGTTTTCGAGATAGGAACAGCGATGCTTTGAAGGATTCTGAACGCCATTCAATTAGATTACACGATACAATGTCTGGCTTTAATGCGACTGAATTGTTGATTCGCACTGTATGAACTTTCGGATCCCTACAACTCTCCTCAAGAGCCCTGCGCTTGTTGACCTTATGTACTGGCAAGAATTGACAAGCTCCAATGCGACGATTAAACACCTCGACGCTGAGTTATTTCAGTTTCTTGCGGAAGTAATATACGATGTCGTGCTCACCATATTCGAGCGGATGTTAGTCTTCCCGCCGCCTTCTATATGGTTGGTCAGAAATCGTATTCGCACCTTCGCGCCGCCCAGTAATTTAGAAGGGTTATCGCCGAAGCCCTAGTACAGATGGCGCCACCACATCGCCTAACGTGGCCGTTGACGACGAGACGGCCTGAAGAATGAAACTGCTCCGGTTCTAAGCCCCTCTTCCTAGAAAACATCATGGCAACAGTTCTTTCCGACGAAAAACGGAAGCCGTTTGTATTAGCCCATTGTGCCAATTTGTTTAGAGCGATTTGAATCGGCCATTGGCATGTTGGTGCGTTAAATGCATGGAAAGCAATTTCGAGACAATCAACGTAAAGAGAATGCATAAGGGTAGATTGTATGACCTTGTTAGCAGAGCTCATTTTAACCACAAACAGTGTTGTACTTAAAATACAGCCCTAAAGGCACACCATTTTCTCGGGTGAATACAGGTGACAACACTCTGCCAAGACGCACCTCAAATGTTAGATCGGACATAAAATCAGAAAGGCACTTCAGCACTATGCCCCGAATCCCTATGTCTGCCAAGTCCCTCAAAATGCCGAATCTCCATGTGGTGCCATATGCCTTCTCCAAGTCATAAAAGATAGCTAGGCAGTGCTTTTTGTGTAAAAAGGCTTTGCGTATTTTATGTTCCAATCGGAACGGGTGATCAGCTGTAGAACAACCCTTTATATAACCACACTGATGTATGTTTAAGCAGTTTTCTATTTCGAGGGTAAAAGTTAGTCTGGTGTTGGCAATACATTTGTATGACTTTGCCAAATAACTGGTCAGAGAAACTGGGCGGCAGCTGCTGGGGGATGTTCTGGATGTTAGAGAAGGTATAATTGCAGTATTTTTCTATTTTTTCGGCATTTAGCTACTTGCCCAGATCCTGTTAAAGAATTTTAGCAATGCTATCGTAGAGATTTCCGACAGGGGGGCAAGCTTGGTGTAGCGAATGCAGTCCATACCAACTGTAGTTTTCTTTCAAGCGGAAAGCACATTATTTAATTCTGGGAGCATGTCGGGAGGATTGTACGGTTGATGGGATGCACCTGTTATTGGCAATCTTCATCTTTCAGCAGAGTTTTTTTGCGTTAGAAATGTGTCCGTGTAGTTGGCTGAACTTGGTACTCTGTAGAAGTTCCCCCAAAATGTTTGCTTGATCTTCGAGAGCTCTTTGTGTGCTAGGACTTTAGAGGGAATTGTGTGGGATGAGTAATCCGCTCTGAATTTCTTTTCTTGTTCCCACAGGGTTTTGGAGTTGACTGAATTATTAATTGGGGGGATATATTTCGGCCAAGAGTGTTTTTCGGCTGGGCGATGAATGTATCGTGCATGGTTTTTTTTTTTGCGTTTGAACCTAAATAGGTCGTTGCAAGTTTTGCATTTACGAAGGCTGCCCAAGCCTTATTCTGTTTTTTTTTTCTATGGTCCTACGGTTTTTTTTTTCTCTGGCCACCACGAGTTTAGGTTTCTTCGGAGTATAGCTCCTTCAGCTGGCGTGATTAAACAATTACTAAATGTACCTATAATCTCATTGAGATGTAGATGAGATTAACTTGAACATATTTTAGCACATCTAGGTGCACCTAGATGTGGTAAAATATGTTCTTCAAGTTTGGCGGTTTCTGTGAAAAACGACTACTCTGCCAGTTGGATTTTCCAACGACGCGGCCTGTAGGTGGTGATGGGTCAGGCACGTACCCAAGGGGGTCCGTAGGGACCCAGGCCCCCTTCCCCTGATAACAATTTACATATCCCGCCCCCACTCCACGCCATCACTCCTCACACACATCCCTAAAGCGCCACCAAATCAAGCTTGAGACTTGACAGCTATTCGGTGGTCAACATTTTGCTGCCTCTTTCACTCCTTTTGAATGGCGGTAGTTATCAGCTTCTCCTGGGGTGTGAAGGACAGTTTTCCCATCGATTGGTGCCGGCGCTATTAACTCGTGATGCATTCAGTTGTCACCACCTATTGCAAAGGTCACGTGCTTCGCCGTTCCTTCGTTTGTTCAATGTTCTTTTGCTTAAACTAATCCACGGAAAAGGAAAGGGATTCAGTTCGTAGTAAGCTGACCTGTGCGCTCTTGGAACGAGTTGCGGCGAGAGAAAACGCTCGCTGCGTTTAACTTTTCCTTTTGCCTCGTTACTTCCTCGAGGGACGGCTCGCCGTGACGCTGGCGGATCCTCGGAACCGTATACCTATGGTATGGGTTAGAAAGGTGCAAAATAAGATCCTCCCAAACAGCTCCCGTTCTCAAATCCTGAAATAACAGTTCATATTTATATTGCTGATGTGAAATAACACATCAGCAATATGAATGTCACCCGCGACCTCTTCTGGATGTTCCCTAATTGTACAGCACTTTTCGCCCAAATTGAGAACTGGAAGCACGAGTCGCAAGGAGTTCGGAAATTATGCTATCTACTGTTGGAGATAGCCGAGGCAACAGCCAAACAGGAAGGAAAAGCAAAAATTAACAAATTTACCTGTGGTTTGTGGAAATATCTATGGATCAACATCTTTTAACTTAAAGAAGATGTAGACAAAACGGCACCGGTAGTGGAGAATAAGTGTGAGTGCTTTGAATGGCGCTTCTACGGTTATCAGTCGAGCCGCTTGACGTCGCCACTTCTCTACTGTGCTTATGTGGTTTTTTTTTCTAACCTCCTGCCGTGGGCGCAGCACGTCTAGAACCGTAGCGTCCGGCGCTCTACGTGGTTGTACGGGACCGGCGCCCAGGCATCGTTAGGCACCTTCCCAAATAACAATACGAGTCGGTTTTGCCACTTGGTCGAGCAGTAAACGAGGGATTTAAAAGAAGTGTGATTGAGCTGGAAATATATATTTCTATATAATGCTTCATAAACTCATTCAAAAAACGCTACTAGAAATCTTTATTTTAAATTAGCTTGTTTAATTGTTCTTGGCAATGTTCTTCCTGCGCTTCTTTCCTGCGCTAGTCCATTTGATGTGGTTCCTTATTTTTCACGCAAAGGAGACGCGTATCTCACAGACGTGTACCTGCAAGACACACCTTATTTCTTTTCTTTTTTGAGCATTTACACGTCTTTATAGCAAACGGGAGGCATTATTCACCTTTTTACTAGTTCGTACATCATTCACGTTTGTGCTTTTTTATATAGTTAATAAAGTTGGTTGGCACGACGTCTATTGAAAAGAAAATGTAAAGGATGCGTATGATACATTCGCAAAGTTGCATTGCGCTTGCTATGATGATCCGTTCCTAGTAAAAATATCTTCTAGAAATAAAAAGAAGCAGAGGAAGCCATAGCTTACCTTATATTTATATTATCGTATCAAAGTAAAGAAAAAGTTATATTATGGCTTATTGATCACGCGGGTGCCTGAAAAATTCGAAATATACAATAAATACCGAAACACCCTCACGTCCGATCTGAAAAATGCAAAGCACCAATACTACGAGAAAACGTTTGAAAGAATTTACAACGACCGAAGAAAAATATGGGTCGTGGTGAACTCGCTCACTTCAAGGAAAAAAAGTTACTAATGTCTGTGAGGAGCTCACCATAAATGGAGCAACGCTGCGCGAGGAAAGGTTGCCTGATGCTATGAATACTCACTTTATTAAGGCCGGTTCCTATGTATCTTCTTGTGAAACAGAATGAGATGATGGCGCTCTCAGTGCGAATACAATCTTTCAATCTATCTACATGCAACCTACGGACCCGATAGAAATATCAAATGCAATAAAACAAAGGATAATGTAGCGCCAGGGATCGATCAAATATGCCAAGCTGAAATAAAATTGGTTGCGCCATTAATTTGTGGGGTACTTAGTAACATCGTTAATATTTCTCTGGAAAAAGGCATTTTTTCGAGCCATTTAAAGAGGGCGAAAGAGTCTGCGATCTTTAAAGGGGGCGGTGTAGACAACTTATCGATCTATCGTCCCATATTTGTACTTCCTACAATATCAAAAATTTTTGAAGCCGTTGTTTATGAAAGACTCCTGGTATTCTTTGAAAAACATCAACTAATAGCCGAAAATCAATATGGTTTTCAGAAGCACAAATCAACTGAGCAGGATCTAGTAAATATAAAAGAAAAATCATCGAAACTATAGAAAATACGGAATATACTCTTGGTCTGTTTCTAGACCTCTGGAAAGCCTTTGACTCTACACTATTCGATTTATTAATAAATAAGTTATCCAGATATGGAGTCCGACGCATTGCTCTTGATCTTCTCAGAAGGTACGTATCTGATCATTTTCAACTTGTAAAAAATAACGGAGCATTTTCAGCGGAAATGAGAATAAAACAAGGCATCACTCAGGGCTCCATAGTGCATGGGGCCACTACTATTCATTTTCTTTATAAATGATATTGTCTCTATCCCTGATACCTCTGACGTTATCACGCATGCAGATGACACAAATGTATTTTTTTCCTCCCATTACCTTGCAACAGTTGAACGCGATGCCAATGCATATCTTTTTCATCTATCCTGATGGCTAAAACCGAACAAGCTGACATTAAATGCCTCCAAAACTACATACATGATATTTAGTCCTATCAACAAACCATTGTAAAGAAACGTAATGCTAAAATTTGAAGAAAGCCTAGTTAAACCCGTTGGAAAACAAAAATTTCTTGGGGTATGGTTTCAAGATAAACTAACTTGGACTACACATATAAATTATCTCATTTCACATTTAGCACGCACAGTTGGATCTTTGTACAGGATAACCCAGCTTATACAACTCTGGCTTAAGCGAACTCTTTATTATTCCCTTTTCTATTCCAAACTTACATATCGTTTATTGTCTTGGGTACCACCACAAAAACAAAATACAGCAAGCTTGTTATACTTCAAAATAAGATTTTACGGTTTTTTGAAAATTGTTATGTTAAAATGCAAGATTTAAGAATGACTCCCATATTTATAAAACATGGTATACTACGGGCAGACCAGTTATATTATTTCAAGCTATTGCAATTAATACACAAAAACAAACTCTACACAAAAGATTTCTAGCTATTGTCTAAGATTCCAAAAACGACGCACCCCTAAAATACGAACTGAATACGGACGACAGAAAATGAAATATCAGGTAGCTGATGTATTAAATAAGGTCGAAGAAAAATTGGATTTCAGTACCACTATAAATATTTTCAAAAGTAACATAAAAAATGCGATAATCATTTCTGAATTAAACTACTCTCAGCAATAATGTTTGCTCCGGTTCTTCGTTCACTTACTATTTGATGTCTTTTGGTGTGTGTAAATGTACAAACGCGTGCAATATGTATGTGTGTATACAAACATCTTCGTATATTGTATGAATATAGTTGCATAATAAAAAAAACAAGCACGTGAAATGTATGTTCAATGTATATATGTACTTCCTACATTATTTAGGTAATATAGACATGCATAGACATTGACACTGTTACAGAAGCGTAAAATGGTTATATTCTGTGTGTTCTTCCTTTTTTTGTTTATTTGTTTGTGATGAAAGAGTGACTATTAGCTGCCTAAAACCGCTTGCCAAAAAGTGAAGGGTCAGGTGCCTTTGTCAGGTATTCTAAGCCTTTAGCCTCTGCCTCTCTAGCAGGCTCTCTATTAGGTCTGTTGAAAATGAAGCATTCATACCTTCTAAAAAAATAAAGCATTCATACTGGCCTTGATATTCGCGTTGTGTTAAGTCCCTGCGAGAGCGTAGTCTCCGGAGCCTTTGAAAGCGATGGGGCAGCACTGGCTACCACCACCAAGGGGGCGGGAGGAGCCACTGCAGAGCTGCTGCTACTTGACCCTGTAGGCTTGCGGGGCCTATGTGGCACTGCCCCCTAATGCACCACGCTGGCATAGCTAAGTTTAGGTAGGTGTGATAGACGTTTCATAGTTTCACAGAATATATTTTCTTTTACTGTGATGGCTATGATTTCCTTCTTCTAAATGGTACATGGTCGTGAGCAGGCAGGGTGATCACCTTTGCAGTGTGCACAATGTGGAGCCATGATCATTGCAGCTACAGTCTGCATGTCGCATTGCCTCTGCAAGAAGGAGGTTCATGGCCAAACCTTTCGCACTGAAAGCACCGTCTCGGATTGGTAACATGCGGCCTGACATTGACCTTGACATAACCAGCCTCAAAGGAACTGGGGCATGCGCTGGTGGCAAATCTAAGAATTACATGGTTCGTGGAATTTCTTGATCGTTTAGTCGAAGGACGATTCTTTGAACTTTTGTGACACCTTGCTCCTGGAAACCCTCAAGGAGTTCCTCATCACTCATATTTATGAAGTCTTCCTCGGAGATCCCGCCCCTGTTCATGTTTAACGAGCGGTGGCGTGAAATCGTGATTGCTATGTTTCCGATACTGGTGACGTCTGAAAGCTTTTCAACTTGGTCTTTCTCTTTTAATTGTAGGAGTAGATCTCGACTAGACTTTTGTGAAGTCTTGTAGGATGGTCGTAGTTTTTGTGTGAGGCTATTTGCCCCCCAAAATGCGGAAGTTTCCTGGCATAAATGTTTCCTACTCTATGTATGACATGGTAATTCACATTTGTTGGGGCACTGCTTCGGAAATTAAATTGAAATGTTGCATCGGTGCACCCTTTTTTCTGAGGGCGATGTGGTAAGGGAGGAAAATATTCTGCCATTGAGTTTTTTGGATATCTGGCGGCTATGCCAGCCACCCACCACCGAGGCCAACAAGAGGACGCTACGAGAACCAAAGGAAGCGCAGACGCCAGCAGTGCATAGCTACTATAACCTAACATACCTAAGGTTGGATAAACTACAGAACGTTAATACTCGCTGCCTGGAAAATTGGAAGTAAACATAAGTGAAAAGAAGACAGGAGAGGTGGAAAGTGAGAGAGAAAGACGAAGGTCGGAGGAAGGGAGAGACTGGAAAAGGCAATTACCGATTTCCCCCAGCTGGGTCAGTCCGGGGGTTCCGTCTACGTGAAGCGAAGGCCAAAGGGACGTGTTGTCTCCACTGAGGGGCCATGAAGGGCAAAGCTAAGCAGCGCACTGTTAGACGCGGGAAGGTCCAACCCTCGTGTATTCGGGTACGTGGCGTCACAACGCACCAAGCGCCTGCTGACGCAGACGCCCCCGCCGAGAAATGTGAACAAAAAAACTTTGAACAGGAGAATAAAAGAAGTTTATTGCATTGAGCATGCTCAGGGCATTACTTATGCCAGGCAATTGAGTTTAAAGACGATATGTCTTATGAGTACGTTCCTGAGCATTGCAAGCAGCAGCTAACAGCGGGAAAAAATTTAAGGCAATTGCATCGAAAGAAAAGAGGAAACATGTCAAGAGGTTTAGATTGCAATGTTCTTTACGCATAAAACACGAAATCAATTCGAATTGCAATAGAAACTGTGCAGTCGACAGAATGCTAATTCAAAGTACTACTGATTTCGCCTGCCAGGTTGGCTGAAATTGCATACCATCCTGCAGCAACGCTCTCATAACGTAACCGCAGTGGGTATGTCGACGCCGCGGTTCTTCATTGTCCACTTAAATCTTTTAATACCCTTCCCACACCCATGCAGAGTAGCTTATCAGCATTGTATACATGCCAGCAAGAATCTCCGCTTTCTTATATAACGCTGACTCTCTCACCCACCATTGTTACCAGGGAGCAATTATAGATTATCGCCTATCTAGGCATCCTGCTGGCAAATCGGCCCGGAGCAAATCGCAGTCCCTCCTCAACTACGTGGCCGCCTTTACTGCTAGGCGAGCCGGCTGCGGACAGATGATCATCTGTGCTCTCGGGCCTGGTGCATGCCAGAGAGCACCAGTGAACATGCCGCCTAGTTTGATGACGCAAATGGAAAGTCGTCATTGCGTTACTCTCCGAGTCACGCTTGGGTTACCTCGTGAGGCGGGATCCGTTCGATTACTTAGTGAAGCATGTCCGTTCCTCCTGAATCTACGAGTGTACCAGAGAGCTCAGCGTCATATCGTGCGCCTGCACGGCTGATTGGATGGCCAAGCACTCCTTATTGACCTGATTAAGCGCCCGTTATCTACAACGGGAGAGATCGCGACATTGTTTATCAGCATTTATGGCAGTCCTGAAAGCGCTACTTCAGTTATACTTCTAAAAGAACCGAGGAATGTCTATCCTGCATCCATCTTTTAAACCAAGAAATGCACACACAAAAAAGCCTTAAATGCCCATCCCGGCGCTATTCGAATTGGCCTGGTCAAACGCCTTCGAAATATTTACTTGCCACGTGCTGTTCTCTTACGCGGGACAAGGGCGTGGCAGAGTTCCTGCAGTTTCGTAAATATGAGTCGCTGCTCCTCTGAACAAAACTGAAACGGCAAGGAAGAGACGCCAGTAAGAGCCGCATTTCGGTCAGGGCATTTGTTCGCCTATCACCCCCCCCCCCCTCTTTTCTCCCGTGCCCTTCAAGACTACCGACCAAATAAAACTTGCTACACTTGGAGCGACTAATCCTTATTGCTGTTTAGCGGAAGTAATTCACTGACCCTGGATGCTATCCCTGGTCTGCAAGCGATCACTGAAGCATATTCGGAAATTGCTGCTTCGCAGTACAACCTCGAAATTAAGACTGGCCGCTGCAAGGAGAAGCGCCTTGACTCATCAAGCGGATGGGCCACAAGGCAGTCCTCTTCGGATAGCGTTCTTGTTGACCTCGGCGATTGCACATCCGGAAGAAAATAGCCTGGTATTTGGTTCCTACCAGTGTCCTGGTAATGTCAATTACATCTGCCATTTTATCACGGAGATGCATGTTTTCGTTTTCTGTCTTTCTTCGATCGACGCATCGATTGCCTAATAGAACGCTAAAACTGGCACCCCTTTTTAGCACGTCTCTCTAGAGAGCGCGTACGGTTTCTTCGGTTAGACAGCCTTACAAATGAAGGAAAAGCCGCCCCGCTTCAGAGGATGGAAGCCACGGACAATTTTCACGACTCCTCACAGCGAGAAAGAGTTAAAATGTTATCTGCAGAAAGGCAGAGAGGTCGGGCGAGCTATAGCTTGCTCTAACCTGCTGCTCTACACTGGAGGAAAAGGGAAAGGGAGAAAACGGTTGATGAATGATGATGCTTATATGGAAGGAGGTGTGTACGCGTCCGCAAAGCTGTGGCATTCCTAAAGCCGTGCATCTAGCCGAGTGACTTGAAGGTACATTTTAACCTACTAGTACCGGAACAAGGTGGGCCGGATAACGTCCGTTATTGAGGAAGGAAAGCTTGAGAGAGGCCACTGAGTGTTTTTTTTTGACATTGTCTTATTTCGCCATATTGCTTGATTTCGTAGTAGTGGCATTTTGAGCCAATCAGAGAACCCGAAGTGGACGTCCGGACCAATAAGGGTTGACAAGATGGCGAATACGAGAGTATGACAAGAATTTGACAATGCCCAGAACTGGTCCAGAATAGCACTCCACGGCAGCCCGGGGGCGGTGTAGAATAATGCGGCGAGAGGCACGCGTCTCTCTAAGGCAAGGTTGTCTGGATGAACCATATTCTATGCATTCGTAGTCCAGTTTGCTGCGCACAAAAGAACGATAAATCTGTAGGAGGCATTTACGGTCAGGACCCCAGCGCATCCGCGACAGGCCTTTTAGGACATTGAGTCCCTTATTTGTTTCACCCTTTAGGTTAATAATGTGTGCAAGAAAATTGAGATTTCTTATTGAATATTACCCCTAAAAACTTGTGTTCTTGTCTAGCTGGCTGCACCGTTTTCTTTCCAGGACAACTGGAAAGAATAGTCCTAACAGCATCGTTGTCATGGCAACCACGCCTCGGTCCCCTAATCGCGCGAGGGAAAGCGTGCGTGCCTTCGCGACCATTGTGAAGCCGTTGGCGCGTCTGCACTTTCATCGCGCTGGTATTTCAGGGAACGCGCAACGCCAGCAGCGTGCACCACGCGTTCCCTGAAAGTTTTCTGCTGCGCTGAGCCCTGCAACCCCTGCAATGCAAAGCTCGGTTGCATGGCACGCGAGGACGGTGGAGGCAATGCAAACCGGTGAACCGGCGTTTTCTTCGTTAAACTGCGTGGAAGGAAGAGTGGGTGGATGATGAGGAGGAAGGTGGCCCACCAGGATAACAGAGCAGTGTTAATCTGCTTTAAAAAATATATAGGTGTTGGCTCAATTTATTTCGTTTCCTTCCTTCATGACCTCAGAGCACCATATTCACCGCTGCACGAGTAACCTGGCTTATCTGTGAAAAGAGAGGTGATTGGAACTCGGTTGGTGTCTGTTACGGAAGCCCGGTGCCATGTTGTTGCTTCACTAGGAACGTCTGCTGTCGCGCGGATGCGCTTTAGATTTTGTTATTGTTTGTGCAGCTTCCTACAATGCTAGTAACCCAACATGGCTACCGCGATGACGTCAACGAAAACCATCTATCTGCAGCCCCGCTGCCTTCGAGTAGTTCCCTCTGTGCAAGCTTATCTAAGCAAGGACCGTAGTAGCGGGAGTGTGAATTAACGAGATGCTACAGAGAAATGGTGCCTCGAGTAACTTGGCAGATAAAAAAAATGGTTGGGTACTTGCGCAGAAAACGAAGTCCGCACTTTCTTTTATTGCAAAGCACAACGAATCTGTTTACAGCGTCATTATGCTTCGTTAACTTTTAATATTTTGTCTACACCCGATCCGATATATATTGGATTTCTAGCGTATACGTTACCGGCACCTACACATTAAACCTTAACGTAAAGACGATGACACAAATAGGAGTCAAGATAACGCCTTCGACTCACGTCTTTATTAATTACATCATACCTCTACTTACAGGAGTAAGGACAAGCACTTCAAATGACGTCTTTATTACATGATACCCCTGCTTATAAGACAACGTACATAAAGAGCTTGTGCACAGAAGCCTTATTGGTAATAATTTAAGAGAGCAAAACATAAAAAATATTGTAACCAATGTTGTTATCAGAAAGCGGACATAAGAAACATGAACTCCATAATGACAGACAGATAAAGAAAGCAAATCGCACTTATAATTCTGAAAAACAACAATGCAATTTAGGATATGGTGTATGATTCCCTCTCTTGTGATCTGTCTTTCATAATGGCTTCTCTGTGCCTTCTCTCTACCTATGTTTTCTTATAAGCAGGGGTGTGGCGTAATGAAGATGTCAGTTGAGAGCAGCACCTTGTCCTCCTTCCTCCTTGTGTCGTCCCATTTGCGCAAATGTTTGTTATGACGAACACGGACTAACCAGCCCGCCAACGCACTCTGCTGAACTACAGATGCCTGCACTCGGATCTAGATGCCGCGAATTCCACAGGATATAACGCAACCCAAGATTGGTGTATAGGCAAGCTGTAAAACCTATATATAGCATCTTATCGACATTTTGTTTCGCAAGATCTTGCGATGGTTGATTCAATTTCTGTGTGTTCACAAATAAAGCGGCTCTGGAGCCAGTTCGCAAGTGCCACACATGTGTGCACACGTTTATGGCTTCTAGTTTGCGCTAGAATAAGACTCAAAATAAGAAGCGAGAACACGAACTCCCACTTTGAAAAGCTCGCACGTGGGTTTTGCCGACGAACAGCACCAGCTTTAGTTCTCTTTCCTTGGTGGTTTTCACAAAAAAAAAGGTCCACAAGGAAGACTTTTTTTCCATCACAGAATAGGTGTAAACAGGCGACTGCAGCTTCAGGGACGTGCTGTTTCAGTTCGAGGGCTTACTTTGAAACAAAATAGCTTCCCTCGGCTCTTTCGCTCACTGAAAGTCGGACGGACTTTCACAGCCGACGCAAAGGCGCCAGTGCACATTTTTATTTATACATACTGCAACCCAAAGACGGTTCAGATGGCACGTTTTATCGCGCTTCAGAGCTGCGGGGTGCGTTACTTGCCGAACGCCAACACTACCTATATCAGATTTAAAAAAAATAATCCTTCAAATCCGAACGTGGTTCTCAGAGAATTTTGTATTCTAGATATGGGGGTTTGTGACGGTAAAACCTTCTTTTTTATTCGTTGAGTACCATTAAACATCCAGAGACGTTGCGGAAGGTTGTGAAAGTAAGCAGCTGACATCAATGATGAAGGTAGATTTCGGCTCTATTCTCTGGATGTAGACACCTCGGTAACATAATTCTGCTGCCAGCATATAGTTGTGTTTCTTGGCGAGAATTTGTGCAGAATCCATCGAATAGGATTGATCCAAGTAAGCGAATATCTGGGCCTGCCGGCACGTGCAGTTGCACGAGATCTTTGGCGCACTGAAGCGTCAGAGCGAATGTTAGTGCCCGCGAAGGCCGCTGCATTTCGATCCGTGACGTCACGCTACCTTGCCCGAGTGAAACAGAATCTAACGGAGACGCTCTGGTGTAAGACGCGGTGATTTTCGACGTCGCCGCTTTCGTCACGTTGGGCTTGGCAATGCAAATTTCGGTCCGAGTAGCAACACGTGTAATATAGCGGAGTGCACAGGCCTGTTATGTTTTGCCCGGCACGAACAGCCCTCTTTTCCCGCCGCGGTCTGCCTCTGCGGGAGAGGAATTCTCTGTTCACGGGATAGGAGGCTTGCAGCCCCTTTCCACGCCGGCTCTCACGCTATCTGGAAACACCATGCATATGATTGAGCTTATATGTATGGCCACCTATGTACTAGCCTTATTAATGGACTAGTTTACAATTCTGTTCTCTACAGAATTACACAATGAAGGGAGAAACGATACCCAAATATATTATCTGCAACAATAGGCGCCTGAAGGCGTATTATCTCCTGATGTCATGCGAATAGTTTGCTAGAAACGTTCAGTTATCCGCTCAAATTGCCAATAATCACCGAATGAATTTGCACAGATCTCATAGAACGATCGCATTTACGAAGTGTCTCACCACTGTATTCCGAAATGCGCCTTAATTTGAAGGGACAACTTAAGCTGGTCTCCGGCTCAAGATAACACTTGACGCGAACATGCCCAACAGGCTCTGTGCGTTTCCCTGGGTGCGTTCATGTCAGCTGATATCTTCAACCGGACATGGCGTAGTCATGGCTTCAAATTAAGGCGCATTTCTCAATAGGGCGGTTACAGTTATGCCTACTTTTTAAAACATTCCGCTCTATTCGCCTGAAGTGCATTAGGCATTGATGAAAAGGTGCAGGTGTTCACGCGGGCTTGCGCGGCACATGGACTTCTTCATGTGCATGTGCAGTACGAACACATCCCCATGCTGGCCAGTATTACGTGAACGTGAATCTCTGTCGCTGAACTATCCTTGGACACTCCCGGAGCTATCCAACATAAGAACAACTGATGTGCAGAAGCACGCGAACTTGGTTCTCCATCGCTGAGCTTTTCTTGGAGAATTCCGGAGCTATCTATCCTAAGAATCGTCAAACAAGCGGCTAATGCAGCTCTAAACAGGTCGCTCAGTTGATCTTATTCGAGGATCTGTAGTTGCCGAACAGAGAGCAAAGTAATAACGTTTGCTTCCTTGAAACACGAGCGCATGCAATAAACTTAGCGCGGGGTTACATCCATAGCGTGTCGGCACAAAAATAAACTGTTGAGTGATTCAATCATACATCGCCATTGTTCTACATGTGTCGTGTTCTTCAGAAGGTGCAGCCGGAAATGGCCTCCTTAAGCCGATACATTGACTTCCTGCTGGCAAGTGGGCGATTAGATTTTGCAGCTGTTAACGATCTCGCAAGAGTCGTCCATTTTCGGCAATAATTCTACGAGAGTCCGTATGCTATGCCGAAGTGGACAGAAGGTTTAAATATCGCGGGTGGTCGAGTTTTTTAAGTGCCCGAGGACTATGAACGCAGAATTCTAGCCCTCTGTCTCGATTACTTAAAGAGGTACGTTAACATTTCCTTGCATGATAATTAAAAATACACAAGAAATTAACCAAGAGAAGTCCACAGGTAACTATTTAAATCATTCCTTTACGACACGTACTGCTATATACAAACTGCATCCTATGAGATCGCAAGCGTGTCCACTTCGAGCGGACTTTCAGATCAGCTTCGATATAATAATTCTCTAAGTGTGCAACAAGATATATTAATGTTCCAGCTATACTCCAACATCATTACATAAAACAGTGTTCTATGTACAGTGTAAGTGGGATAACAGTGGATTTTTACCACAAGTTTGACAACGCATTTCTCGAAACCCGTGCCCTTCCCAGAATTAGGTCAAGTGGAATGCGCCTTGCAAGCTTACCGGATAAAATCATTAAATTGCGCTATTTACCACAATATAATTAATTAAGAATGCACCTGTCTAAATTTTGTTATTAATCACTTATCAATTGCAATTTAATGTGGGAAATATGCCTGCCTCTTCGAGCAATCTAGCTGAAGGATCAGAATCGGGCGACCCCCCACGTGAACGTATGAATTTTTTAATAACAAGACATTAAATTCCTAAGAAGAACTGGTACATTGAAATTTGGAATTTATTCTTTACAAATATTAAATTAAGAAAGAAGATATAGATTCTTCAAGAGTAGCCAGTATATTGAAAGTGCATATCATGTTAACGCGCTTTGCAATGTAGTTATGGAAGCATTCATACCAGCAACCGTTGTTGACATTTCTCGTAGCAAATATAAGATGCACTCAGATCATTAACAAAGGACTACTGTGACGCAGACTACCAATTACCTTGACTCTAATTTCCAGCATTTCTCATTCTACAGAACTGTTTTGTTTTGCATATCTGCCTTTGTTGCTAGCATTGGCGCTATCACTTTTTATCGCGTAGAATCCTTACGTACGTATCTTGTGAGCTAACTTGTTCTCTCTGCAGAACATATGCCATCACCATATTTATACCATAGGCCGAGGAAGCTTCTTTGAAACATTATAGAGCGACCTCATTAAACAGCCAGTTATGAGAATGACGAACAAGAAAAAGATTTCCCGAATTTCTTTTCACTGCGGCAGTGTTTGTGAATGTTTCTCTGAGTAAGTCGGTATATAATCCCAGCACAGAATCATTGCAAATGCGTAATAAAAATACTTACCGCACTTAACGTACATTGATGACTTGCCTTCTTGCTTTTCTCGCTCTAAGTGTATTTTACTTGCAGGCGTCCCCACCATATTTGCTCACAGCCCTGACCATAATGCTTTAATTTCAGATTTACAAGCAGATTTAAATTCTCTTGTGCATTGGGTTGCAGCAAACCCGCTATCAATTAACGCTTGCTAGTCGTATTTTATGGGTTTTCATTCACAAAACAGTAAAACTATGTCTCCTTGCCTTTTGATCAACAACCAGGATCTTACCACAACTGATCATGCTACTTTTCTCGGAGTCATTGGCGACACTCATGTTCGGTTCCATAAGCACATTTCGCCAGTCCGCATTAAAATATCTTTTGCCATACGTGCTCGGCATAGAACCAAATTATACTTCCGCCTTCATGTACTCACAACCCTATATTATGTTTTATACCCTGTCATATAAACTACTGCATCTCATCATGGAGTCAAACATACTCCGTTCAGCTCGCCTCATTGATTAAACTCCTGAAACAAACAGTTCGCATTATTAAATTCGCTCCACGGTATTGACCACCATTTCCCATTTTTTGCTAAACTTATATTTTGCCTTTGTCTAGCTTTTAATTTTGTAATGTATCTATTATATTATTCATAAATTGTGACCATATGATCTCACTTTAGACATTTTACCCCAACATGTGCTCTCTAATCCTAATTCTACTGGCTTCGCTACTCATCGTAAATAGCTCTTGCCTAGGATTCGTTCTAATTATGGTAGATGCGCTTTGATTTTTTCGGCTGTAAAATTTTGGAATAGTTCACACACTCATATAAAATCTGTATCTTACTTGCAAATATAAAAAAATAATAAAAATATCAAAAATTTTGTTTTTCAGCTATAGATAATCTCACCTACCAGTGAACGTTAATGATGCACCCACATACGTGTTTTTTTTTTCCTTTTTTATAATATATGAGCCCTTTCGCTTGCTTTGCATGTTTACATTGTAGTTCTAATCGGTTTATTGCACAGGAGCTCCCGCCCAACTTTGATTAAACATCCGGACCTCTTTCTGTACACGCCCAACTATGTATCATTTTAAAATAAGAAAAAAAAAACGAGAAGCCGTGTTTAAAGATAGCGTGATAATGCAGGATGTTTTAGGTTAGCCGAATCAAACTCGCAAATATAGCGTGTGACGGATAGCGCAATTTCATTTCTGCAGCTCCACGAGTTGATTGAAAAGCCACCATTCCACGAAGTCTTGTGTCAGAATGCGCGAAGCGGTTATCTGGGGATAATATAGCCAGGAACGCCAGTGCATTTTCTGGAACGTGGTGCATGTTGTTCTTGTCCTGAGGGGTTGTTCCACATACCCACCGTGGGGGATCGGCCCTGAATTGGCTGGTTAATTAGGTGTATAAAAACAAGGGAGTTAACCATTTCAACGTTGGAGCTTAAAAAGTGAATGTTTTGTCTGTAGAGAAAAAATAATCAGAAGAAAACTCTGTATAAAAAGAAAATATAATAGTAAATAAGAAATAAAAGCTATGGTGGTGAGGCAGAATGATCAGTCTAACATGGTAGTCGATTGGCTTCAATTAGGTAATTTTGGATTGCCAAGCAAACACTTCTGTGACTGAACCCAATAATGCAGGCTCCAAAAGATAGCATCACAGGCACTGATAAATTTAGGCCACTAATGCGAAGCGGGATTTCGAGTAGTCGTTTTCTTATAATAGGAAAACGCCTGCCAGACAACAAGAAATGGTGTATTGCCTCCGCTTTGCCGCAGAATGAGCATAGTGGTGAGGGGACCAGACCAGATCTGTGGCAAGCCACAGCCTGCTGATGTTACCGAAACCTCCAAGCGTAAACGAAGCTCTGTAAATATTTCTGCTTTATTTGAACGTGCGTTTGTTTGTCTGCACATGCAGTTTGGTGCTTATGCCATCACTGCGGTTGCCATACTCACACCGAGCACCTGGAGTAGCATGCCGTACCGATCAGCTTGCCTAACTTCCACGGCATATAATTAAAGCTTCTACATGTTTTTCTCTCTGTCGAAAGCGGTACAAGTGTCACAAATTCCTATCTAAACGGACCTGAACTAAGAACCAGCCGGATCTTACTTTGCTTTTGCAGCATCTACCTTAATACATAACTTATACAAGAAATTAGTGATTTTATGTGAATCAGCTGTGAGTTCTTTGTGATTTTTAATGAAAGTTATGCCAGCATTTCCATGTAAATGAACTGCAGTGATGGGACTGCACTAAATACCACCGCTGAGCTTTCATTCGGTGCAGCTAGTTGAAGAGGCGGTGTAACACCCTTTGTCTATTATTGTTTTTTCGAGCGTATATTTTAGAAATCACCGACAACTAGCGCTGTCCCCCCTTTACCGGAAGATTTCTGCAAGCGAAATAAATAGCTTACATTACAAACCGGGTGCATAAATTGCCAATCCAAATTTACAAGTTAACTTTTAATTATTCAGTCTGGTGCACGTGCGACGGTTGTGAAATTGAAACCGAGTGGTGGTCGGCGCATCTAAACACGCGGTAGATACGCCTACGGTTCAAGTTCCGTGACTGCCCTCCCACCCACCCATACTCCTTCACACACACACTACTATACTTCTGAGATTGGGGGGAAGGGGGAGGGCAAGTGCCCTCCTTGCTACCCGGTTCAAGTCACGCGACACACCCTGCATATGAACGCTTATGTAGTATTGCGCGATTTCTTATTTTTGTTTTTCTCTTCTCCGGTTTTTTAGGTTTTTCGAACACCTTTTCGCCCACCTACGGGAAGGGTAGCAAACTGCAGCATTCCCAGTGGTTAGCTTCCCTGTTGCCTTTGATTTCCTAATATATGCGTGTTGACAACAACAACGACGACGAGGACGACAACCTACGTGGTCATACTAACACGAAGGGTGGCAAAGAAAGACGTTCGCCGACCGAGTAAAACGTATTATAAGAGTTCACGGCATCCTTACGGAAGCCTCGTTCACAATGGGGCAAAAAAGGTAGAAGTGCATTTTTAAATATATTTAGCATGTGGCCCAAGCACCACGCGTAAGACGGGGGGAGGGGTTCCTTCGTTTCGGTTGCGTGTGTGTCCTGTTGATTGTATCTCGAGAGACTCCAGGTACAGACGCGATTTTCAGTCTCTTTCTTGGCCGATTACGCCAGACTTCATCCACTCAATATTGTGCATAGTCGTTGCGCAGACGAAGAGTCCGTCGTTTTTCGCACATGCGCGATTTTAGAGCCGTTGTAGCGCCGCCATGAACGTATTCGCTTAGCAGGCACGCCACAATAGAGCCAGATGCTTTTATGAGGGGAACGGGAAATGGCGGGTTCCGAACCAATCCTGCAGTCGCTATACTCTCCTCTATACGGAGCCGTGCGAAAAAACGCCGATGTCGGGCAGCCAGTGTATATACGGCCACCCATTACTTACATGAAACTGACATAACGTTGCGCCTTGTCCTGTTCTTCGGTGTTCACTTCGCGCATAGGAATGTGGCACGAAAGCGGCCTTCTCTTATCGATCGCGAACATCTGTTATCGATCGCTATTTCATATTCTTTGCTGTATTTTCTAGGATAGGATAGGAATAAACTTTATTTGTCCAACGGTTGTTGATGTTGGTGCTCTACCGCTACGTAGGTGCGGTTAGTTTTGTTGCGCAGTGCGAGAGCGAAGCCTCCGGCATGGCAATCGGTCACGCCATGCACGCGGAATGGGCAACCAGCGCTGAAGCTTCGCGTGCCGACAGCAGCGCCGTAACACACAGCCTAGCGAGCGGTAGACACAGTTTCCAGTAGCACACGCAGTGATTTCGTGTCAGCAAATTCACCGATTGTCTTGAGTCACACTTTTCACGGCTCTTCAAACGGCAGGGAACCGAGGTGCTAGGACGTAGCAGCGCATGCGCTCTACGCAGCGCGCATGGCCATGGACAGAACTTGGCTGGCCGCATCGGGCTAGACAAACATTGATACAGGCGCACGTTTCTTATCGCTAAATATGTCGTGCCATCTTCGTAGCCTCCCTATCGGACGGTTTCAGCATATTTTAGTAACGCATGAAAAATGTCGTAGCGCCTCCTGGCCAGCGCTGGTTCCCCATACGCCGGTTCTCGTCCAGTCACCCGAGTTAGGCAGAGGTGTTGTGCTCGCTCAGTATAGTTAAGCGGTGATCGACCACCTATAAGAAGGCCGAGTAATGATGGCTTCCCGTCTGCAACAGAATAGCTAAGGTAGCCGCTTTGCTTGAGCCAGAGACTTAGTTTGCTCGCAGCCGAAGGTATGAGCTCTTTTTAGAAGCATTATGTAGATTTTAAAAAGCAAACCCTTGTATTGATGGGAAATAAATAATAATAATAGTAGTAAAGGAACAACTAGGGTATGCGGGTAATGCCTTTTTGCATGAAATGAGATTCTGTATATTATTTTTAAAATTATTTATTTTTCCTTTGTTCTACATGTCTAAACAATTGATATATATTTTCGCTATGTGTATCATATTCTTAGGCACGGTCCTATAAGCCAAGTGAGGCTTAGACCAGCCTGTTCGTGTTGTTTTGTATTTTTGGTGGCAATAAAGATTATTATTATTATTATTATTATTATTATTATTATTATTATTATTATTATTATCATCAACGAAACTCCAATTTCGTAGCGATCTTGGGACGGAAAGGGTTGGCACCAATTCCACTATCAGGCTTTTTTGGCTGAATTCACTTCTTTGCTCATTCAAAATTTCGTTACTTTGTTTCATCTAACCTTCCTTCCTTGGTTCATTTATTATATTGTTTGGCCCTTGCATTATTCGTTCCTCCCTTCGTTTCTTCATTCGATCCTTCCTTCCTTCCTTTCATCCACCCTTACTTTCTTGCTTCCTTCGTGTTCACTCCGTATTTAACTCCACTTCAGAAAGTTCTCTCAGTTCATGGAGGAACACGCTCACTCCGTTCGTGCTGCATCACGTGACTGTGCTGCCCTCGAGGGTGTTATGAGAATTTACGAAAACGAACTCACACACGCAGGACAAAAGCGGCGACTCCTGCAAATTGAATTTGCCAACACTGGCTTTCGTTCTTGTAGTGAATTAAGGCAATTGCCTGAGGACACGGATGGCAAGGATATGAACGGAGAAAAGGGGATGAGAAAAGGTAATTAGTCGGCACGATCATACACGTTCACAGTGAAATGCGTACGGCTCTGAATACACCGGGGGCCTTAGAGAGAGCGGGGAGGCGATAAGGGGAGGAACGTAGTATACACGCAATCAGCCCCCCAACGGCTTAGATGCCTTGCAAGTTTCGAGTGGAAGCGCCCTTCGGATGTGCCGAGTGGAAGTGATCGAAGAAGTGCCTTAGGCTGGGGAACTTTTTGCATAACAACGCATTTAGCCCCTCCCGTATTCAGAGAATGCGCCTTCCACTGTCCGCACTCCGCTCCGCAAGACGGCGTAAATCCTCCGCGCTCCGAGTTCGCTATAGTGACAGAAAGGTTCTTCCGCACGCGCTCATTACGTATTCTTACGGAATGTCGCAGAGTGGCCGGTTCGTTTGTCATGGGCGCCTACTGAGTTTCTCTATGTATGCAAGCGAACTAAGCGAGACACTTAAAGGGATTGTTGAAACTGATTCATCAACAGCATACCGACGCAGATGCTCAAGCTCTGAGAGACACTGAAACTCTATCAGTGCTATATAGTTATGGAACAGCAAGACGAGGCTCAACGCAGGTATGAAAGGCTGCTGGCGACTCCCATTTAAAAGTTCCAGCAACAGCAAACCATAGCATAATGGGTTTTAAAAACATCTACACTTTCTTCTCTCAGTGAAGTATTTAATAACGTTGACTACGTTGCGTTTTAAACAAATTAAAGATGCAACTTAGTAAGCTATGCGACCTTCTCCTGCACCTAAACAGCCCAAATACGAGAAACTGTATTGGAATCCGGGACGTCACATCGATGTACTGAAGCTGAGTTTTGCGAAAGAAATTTACCTGTTTTGAGAACGAGACATAAATATGCCCAATGCCTATTTTGCATTGAAGTGTGTGAAACACAAGACAACTAGCATACTCGTTCAAAAAAATAAATCTGAAAAGTTTTTCAGCTGTAGGTGGGTCATACCTGTCAGAACACTGAAAGCAAGATTCACCCCAAGCTGCCTTTGGTCTTTTGTGGCATATGTACACACAGTTTTCGTCGGATGTTGAAGTGATACATGTTGTACATTGTTTCTTCTACATTACCTACATGATAACGCTGCAGCCGAGGATCTTGCATCGTCCTTTCTCCTCTGACCCAGCTATAGAGAAAGCGAGTAGCTCGCCAAAGTTTTGCTTCCTCCTTTGTCCTTGATCTAATCCAACAAATAACACTTGCTGCTTCTCTTTCGGGGCTGGCTGAAGATGTTTAGCCATGGGCTCAACACTTAAACGAAACACAGCCGATATATTGAAAGTTTATGTGTGAAGCAACAGCACTCTTAACTGATTCAGTGTTGCTCCTTAGCGTCTATCTCATCACCAAAAAGGTCCAAACAGTATTTTGTGCTGTATCTGGCTGTCATAAAAAATAAGTAAAATAGTAGTAATAAGTAAGTAAAAATAGTAGTAGTAGTAATAGTAGTAATAAGTAATAAGTAAAAATAGTAGACGCGGAGACAATAGTACCACCTTTGGTATCGGCACATGTCGTAACGGAACAGGTTGCAACAACTCTTCGCTGAAGAAATACAATGAATCACGTGTGATACTATTGGCGTCACCCTCACTTTTGTGCTGTCGTTACAAAAATTTGCTTTCCTTATACAAACATGTAGGTCCATCTGGCAGCGCTTTCCAATAAGAAAACGATAATACATAGCCAAATATCCGCAAATTGTTTCCAATAAAATGAATTTCAACTGTGCATGGGATCTGCAAAGTCTTTAGAGCTTTTGTGTTTCATACACATTTAGTAAAACATTAGCTACAATATATTCGGTGATGCATGGTTTATCTACTATAATCGAGGCAGAGTCTCATTTAAAGGGTACCTCACCAGGTTTCCCTATTGCCAACGGACAAGCCCGGCGCGTAGATCCCGCATTGACGGTCGCGTCTGCAAAAGACCAAACAGGTGCATGGTGCGAAGACAGTTGAAATTTCAAAACGAAAGTCCATGCGCCCTCTCCTCTCGAAGGAGCCGCGCCTCCTGCCTACCAGAAATGCATGGGTGCACATGCACGAATGCACGCGCACAGATGCCTCAACGTCAAACGCATTGCCTGCAACGTCACAAATTCTGGCACGTTACCTCGGTAGGTTACCAAATGCAGAACGTGCGCTATCACGATGGAGAGCGCGCTATGCAGCAAAAAGAGGAAGACACTGAAAAGGAGGCTAAGTTCACGACGTAAACGTAACGTGGTATCTGCGCACCAGTAGGAGAAGGCAAGAAAGAAAAAATGGCCCTTGTGGGTGCTATAGTTCAGACGAAGAGCAGTGAAGCTGGCAGTGAAGCTAGCAGTGAAGCTAGCAGTGAAGCTAGCAGTGTAGCTAGCAGTGAAGCACGCATCCTGGAAGCATGGCAACCTGACATTTCAGTCTCTGTAACCCCTTGCAATAAATAAGCACTCTGTTTTTTTTTTTAAGATAAAGCTCCCCTTAGACGACGTTTCATGACTTCCAGTTCATCCTACCTTCCATATGGAAGCATCAACCGGTCAACAGTGGAAATAAGCAAGGCCACGTTTTAGGTATTGGTGAAAAAAGGCAGGGAAGAGATTGATAGGACCAGATACGTTATCGGCATTGGTAGTGGTTTAAGGTACACGTTTAAGTTTTAAAGGAAGGCAGAACACTATAGGGACATACAGGCGAAATGCTAGAAAGAAAAGCATGTATAGCCCACCTTGATTAGCTGAAGCAGTCTAGGTGACCATTTGTCACCACTCCGTTTCCAAGCCGAATCCAAAAAATCAACAACAGTCTAGGCCTGTGCGAATATGCATGCTTTGGTTCAAAGCGAAGTCGAAGAGAATAATAATTAGTGCCGAATAATTTTGTTGCGAATAGTTTTAATAGTTGCGGAATTAACATAAAACCTTGACACAAGTGCCATGTCAACAAATCTGCAAAAAAGAACGTTGATTCTTTACTGGCCAAAAAATAAACGGGTAGATTATTGTCGAAGTGCCGTTATTCATCTATTCTCGTACGAAAAATGCAAAATAAACATTTCTTACATGTCCAGCAGCAAAGAATATTGATATGCAGCTTCTTGCTCACTGATGAGCTTCAGTCTAATCAGAATTTTGTGGCGTTTGAGGCCGCGGGAGCGGCCTAAACTTGCTGCGTTGACTAGGTTACTATGGCGTGCTACTACTAAACACGCGGTCATGGGTACGAATCTCGGCTGCGCCAACCAAGTTTCGATGGGAATGGAATGCTCGTGGGTTCAGATTTAGGTCAGGATGGATAGCTGGGCGTGTTGGTTGACCATGATGACGTTGTGAAAGGCGAGAGGACGACGACTCACAAAGAGAGAAAGAGAGAGCCGCACACACAGGGCACCCTGTGTGTGCGGTATTCTCTTTGTCCGTCGTCGTCTTCGCGCCTTTAACATTAGATTTAGGTGCACGTCAAAGAACTCCGGATGGTATGAATTAACCCATGAGTAGCTGTTGGGTGTTAATACCCGGTAATTTGAAGTTTCAAGTGTAAAGACCAGCTGTTATGAGGCTACGTTCATAAGTGACATGGGCATCCCCGGCTAGTGCTGTTGTGGTATTATCTATGCATTGAACCTATTTGAGTCGTAGATTGATGCTGTAGACATCGTAGCTCTCGATGTGATGTCGCTGCCGCCATCGTATCCGTAACGCCATCGTATCCAGCAGCATCGTTGTGACGTCATCTGCTCGTTGTCATGCCATCGTCATCATCGTGTCATCACCCGTACCGTTATCGTCGTGTCGTCTACGCATCGCTGTTTGCCATTTTTCATTATCGCCGTGGCGACATAGTCGACTCGCTATTGTCGTCGTACCATCGTCACCGCCATACCGTTGTTTACGCAGTATTTCCAGCATCGTCGTGAACGTGCATTACTGCGAAGACGCTGCTCGGACAAGGCAGTGTGCGCACATCATACAGTAGTGTGGCACCGTACACTATGCCATGTAGAGTATCATAGAATAGAAACCATGCAAGATTCACCAACGGGGGAAAAGAAGAGGTGTCGCGGTTCAATACTCTAAAATCTTCATGCTTTACCTGAGTGAGTTTAATGCCACAAGATTACACCGTCCTGTCAATCAACTTATTCCTCCTTTTATCCTCACCCGTGACATATATGACGATTCTGGGATTATATACTGACACTGACTACAAAATTTTTATCACCGTGATCTACTAGCTGCACCTCTACGTCCTCCTCGTGACTCATACTGATTCTGTTTAACGATTCATCTATATATGTCTCTGCTACAGTGGTTATTACACACCAATGTTGATGACCCGGCAGTAACAGAACAACGGAAGTGTGGCTCGGCGCGCGAAACGTCCGGTAAAACTCCACACCGCTTCATTGCGATAGCAGCTATACTGATGCTCGAGACTCAAAAACGCCGTCGGCGCCGCAGCCGCGTTGTCAACGTTTCCACTGGACAGAGCATGCGCGGCACGCACGCGGTGGTTTAGGAGGGCCTTTAGGGTTTAAGTTTAGGAGGTTTAGGATGCCCATCGTGATGTAGTCTCAGTCATCAGAGCGGTAGCGGCTTCGGACTACACGAGACATCGGTTGCGGTGCCTGCTCACCTCCTTTCACCCGGACCCCCGAGTGGCTAGTGGCAGGGCCCCCAAGCCGCTTACAGAAAACGGCCGCTTCAGAAGAGACCGTTCCACACTCCTGAGCTTGCGGACTGGCTGCACCTGAACTGCGGCCCGGCTGTACGCCAAGGGCCGAGCCACGTCACCTGCCCGCACGAGGTGCGGGGACCCCGAGGCTCTGGAGCACCTTCTCTGTGCCAGCCCATACTTGGCGCGGGAACGCTCCACAGTGATAAATACCTACAGACGCCACGGCCTTCCAGCGGCCACAGAGACTGACCTGCTGTTCCCGGTGTGTCCCTAGCTCGCTGCGCTGCGAAGCCTGCTGGAGTTTATAAGTTCCACGGGAATAGATACCCGATAAGCGCCCGCTAAATGCTGGCAACTTTACTGAGGACTGCCACATGTCGCGCCTAGTGCAGTCTATTAGGCCACATCCTCCCTCTTTCTCTATCATCTTTCACTTTCCCTTCCCTCTCCCCTGACGGCGCTTGGCCGTGCTCCCTCACGGGTTGCAGAATCAAGAGTCTTTGCTTCCTTTAGATCACTATCATCACAGACGAAGCGAAATCGACGCACTGTTAACGATACGCTGGCGTCGTCTCGGTGCAGGAGCCAGGACAGCGCTCTGCGTGCCTTCTGCTGCTGGCATGAGCGTAATGCGCGCGCCAGACTAGCATTCCTGCTGAGGTAAAGCAAGCACTGCTCTGAGCATGACAGTCGGTAAAAATCAAGGCGTTGTCATCTGATATTTCACTGATCACGCACTGAAGCTGATTGTTTCCCGTCGGCTTCATCTCGTGCGCCATCGAAGG
This sequence comes from Dermacentor albipictus, assembly GCF_038994185.2. Classification (NCBI taxonomy): domain Eukaryota; kingdom Metazoa; phylum Arthropoda; class Arachnida; order Ixodida; family Ixodidae; genus Dermacentor; species Dermacentor albipictus. The sequence continues at coordinate 53,111,446 of NC_091826.1, read as the reverse complement.
GTGACGCCTCCAATAGCACTTGCGACGCTGCTCACTCCGCTTGCGTTCTGAGACGCCTGGTAGCTGCTGGGGCGCTGTTACTTTTGCGCAGCAGGAATTCTCTTGCATGTTGCTTCATGCCAACATGTAGCACCCGCATGTAATTAGAACGCCATCCCAGGAGTCCAATAGGAAACGTTAAACTTTCCTAGGGCTGTCAGTGCTTCCCGCTTTGAAGAAAGCTGCAAACTTTTTGTCATGCCTGTTGTGGCTGCTTCATTAGAGCGTTAATGAAAACACCCATTGCGCACTGATGCCAGGATAGACCGGTACATGCTTTGCTTTTATGCGAAGCATATTACTAGAGCTCAACCCAGCTCCTCAGGCGCGGCGGTGTCGCCTTCAATGACCTTTAGTGATCCCATGCCATACCACGTGACACCGTGACGTCACGACAGAGGAGAAACGGGGCTCCAACTCGCGCCGTCGCTCGCGGCGTCGCGGTGGTATATAAGCAGCTGCGCTTGCCTCTGCTAGACACTCACGAGGTGAGATTCCTCCTGGAGACAGAGCTGCTCGTTGGAATGAGAAGCGAAGGTTGCGGCGTGCTACAGAGATCGATGAAGAGCGGGAAGAACGTCTGGCCAAGCAACGTGCTCAGTATGCGGCTCGGCGACAACGTTCCAAGTACAACGTTCCAACCGAGAACACCCATGCCTTACCGAGATTAGTCGAGAACACCAAGTATAACCGAGCATAACCATGCCTTACCGAGATTAGCCGAGAAAGACCAAGTATAACCGAGAATAACCATGCCTTACCGAGATTAGCCGAGAAAGACCAAGTATAACCGAGAACAGCCATGCCTTACCAAGATTAGCCGACAAAGACCAAGTATAACCGAGAACAGCCATGCCTTACCAACTTTAGCCACCAATATGCTTCGCATCTGACTAGGCTTAACCAAGCTAAGCTTCAGCCAATTTTTACTGCCTGTGAGAGGGGAAGGAAGAGAGGCTAGTGTACGACAGGCTGCGTGTACATGACGAACAAATTCGGTGACTTTCCTGTACAATATTATTAGGTCGGCACGGCAAAAGTGGCGTGTCACCGTAGAGTGGTAAAATTATCTTCTTTGTTTCGTTTCTGTTTACCCATGTACTGCCGCCAAAATACAAAGGTGGTAGTCGCTGACGCTGTGATTTGGGCTTTCTGCTGCGTCATTAGAGCAGAAAACTCTGAGCGTAGCATACACGGACAACATGAAAGACGGAACGGGCGCACATTGCCCATATGTTTACATGAACTCGATGGGGTTTAGTTGAGTCCACTTGTCTAGCTGAAATCCGCCCGGATAGGATTCATGCAAACGCTAGGGGCTAAGCTGGGTGAACACCGCGGGCAGTTCTTTCAAACCCGACTTTCAACTCGCCCAATTCTATTGGCATGGTCAAGTCAGGCGGAGTCAGCCCAACTCCCTCGGGTCGCGCTTATGTAAACGAAAGTACTGACGCATAGTGACGACCGTTTCCACTTTTCCCTTTCGCCCTGGTCTGCAAGTTTACGTTTTTTATGCGAAGCATATTACTAGAGCTCAACCCAGCTCCTCAGGCGCGGCAGTGTCGCCTTCAATACCACGTGACACCATGACGTCACGACAGAGGAGAAACGGGGCTCCAACTCGCGCCGTCGCTCGCGGTGTCGCCTTCAAGGCTGACCACGTGACACCGTGACGTCACGACAGAGGAGAAACGGGGCTCCAACTCGCGCCGTCGCTCGCGGCGTCGCGGCGGTATATAAGCAGCTGCGTTGCCTCTGCTAGACACTCACGAGGTGAGATGCCTCCTGGAGACAGAGCTGCTCGTTGGAATGAGAAGCGAAGGTTGCGGCGTGCTATAGAGACTGTTTCTAGGTGGCTTTGCTACGGCGCAGCGACTACGCGCCCCGCATCGGACGCGGTGAGCGTCGAGCAACGCAGCGTTCGGCGCGACAACGAAATGTGCGCCTGAGCAAGCGCCGCATGCCTGAGCCAACGCCGACGACACCGGCTTTTTTGCGACACGAGCTCCTTAACGCTCTCGCGTTAAAATAAAGGCTAGTATGCTTCGCATCCTGGGCTTAACCTTAGCTAAGCCACAGCCAGTTTTTTTTTTTACTTTGTACCCGGCGCTGTCAATTTCTGTGACGCCGTTCTTCAAGCCGTTCTTTCCCCGTCTGTGTAACGGATGCAGACACACTTTATTAAGCATGTTTGGTTATTTGAATAAAGTGCATGCTATTTTTATGCGTTCTTCACGTGGTAAATAAAGGGAGTGTGATGCAAGTGACATACTTAGTCAATTTTAATTTGTTTCTTTTTCCCTAGAGAATGTTTGTAACTATTTTGATCGAGCTGCGGATATTACCGGAGTGACTACTTCGACCGCAAAATTCAGCGTTTATGAACTCACGCGCACTATACGTTGAGAATTTCCGTCGAAGTATGCGATTTATTACTCTTTCTCTAGAAAGTATGAACATTTCAATATATTTACGAAGCATCAGGTAATTTCCAAATGCTATACTACAAATGTTTTATAGCTGTATGAATTTCTATTTGATTGAGAGTATAATTGTATCATGTCAAAACACCGAAAACAAACGATTTCACGTAAATTTGTTGAGGGACGCAACGAACATCCCGTTTGGGCCGCTTGAATTGTTCGTCGGAAATTTTCTACACCAGTTCTGTACTGAAAACTTGACAACTCCCTTTATGCAGAGAATATGTTTGTGTGATTGGTAAAAATAAATCTTCGCTTTATTTTTCAAACGGCAGGAATCAATAAACACCACGTTATTGAACCGTAAGAGCAGCAAAGCCAGTCTGAAGGCTTGTTAAACAAACTGTCAAAAACTACAAAAAAGTGTAGGGAACCTAAGAAGAAAGGGAATGTTCACTAGACTAGGTATATTAGCGAATAGGTTATTAGGCACATAAGGGCAGCTGAAATTAGCAGGTGATCAACAGCCGCAGCTTTCCCAGTTATGCAAGAACATCGAGTTATCTCACGGGAGTTTCTTTCAGAAAAAACTAGAACGGGAAGGAGCAGAAATGTTTCTAAGGCGGTGGCACACTGTATTTATTTTTCGAATATGGAAACGACATTTGAAAATTTAGGTCGTGCCTTTATGGAATAGAACTAATGTCTATATACGTTGCTTTCGTCCCCACCCACCTTGCCATTCACCCATCTGTAACTGTGTCTCTTCTCACCATTCTTAATGGACAATCCCGAGGGAGGGCTTTAAGCTACAGTAAAGCTTATAATTAGTGTTAAAAATAACGTAAATCCGTATCCTATCTAAGACACACTTGGAGTGTATTCACCCACGGCATTCCGTCATGGGCCCTGACGGTTTCCGGCAGGCACATCGAATAACTTCAAAATTGAATGATTCATAAATTGGATCCGGAAACCGATCACCAAATACACTATACGATCATGGCGTAAACGTTGTCATGAGCTATAGTCATGAAGAAACGGTAATGTAAAAAAATTTTTTAAGTGTACACATGTGAAAATGCTGCACAAATGGCAAGACTAATATGTACACCCGGTGTTGAGGCATCAGTGTGCATTAAGAGTATTGTAAGAGATGTACGTGTAATTAATTAATCAGGCGTGAAGATATCCCATATACTTTCTACATAGAAGTTGCTGGCCCATTTTGTTCTTCGGACACCCCAGGGAAACTGCTTACACGCGTTTCATAAAACGCCTCTAAACATGCAAGAGACGAGTGTCTGGTAATCTTCGGTCAGTTTCTTCATAAGGCCCCACAGGCATCGACCTTTGCCCTCTCGCCGTCCTTATGATTCACTCCAAAGGAAACGTGGTGCATCATTTAGTTTTCCCAGGCCGCTGGTAAGACCTTCATAATACAACATTTTCGAGCGGTTCTAACAGGAACAAAGAGCATCGCCGTAAAAGGAGGGAATGGTAGCAGCGCACCTCATCTTCCATCGTGGAGTGAAATGTTTGGGTTCACATTAACATGTAAAGGAAAAGCTAAAAGCACCATCGGACCTCGAAACTTTGTGCTCTCCGAGCCCGAGCTGCTGCAGCCACACGGCTCCTTTGGTCGAACGCTCATTTAAAGGTTTCGATCGACCGTTCGCTGGCCGAGACGTCTTATCGCGATGCACTAAGACCCAAGAAGTTAAAAAAAAGGTCGTTAAAAAAATCCTTTGTTTGGGTTCGGTCAACAGTCTCAGCCGTTGCTGCATGGACTTCCGACCATTCTTTATCCAAGCTACAAAAGCCAGAGGTTTGTTTACAACTGTTCAGAGTTTTATGGGAATAAAAAAAAAAGACAGAGGCACTTTCATTACTCCATGTTCGCGAAGCACGGAGAGGAAAGAAATAAAAATTGTCTGAGCTCAAACATTTGCTGAGCCGTTTTCCTACGGTTTCTATTCGCTATTGTCTCCTTTTCAGTCCTTCTGGGAGAATAGCGATAGGCCCGTTCGGCTTCGCCAAGCTACCTCTCTGCCTGCTCCGAAATAAAAAGAGGAGAGATAGAGAGAGGCATGGAGAAGTTCCTCAATGACCGTATCATTTTTGTTTTGGCGCTGTCCGAATACTTAGCACTGCTTTATTTTGTTGTTCTGCTCTGCGTATCTGTACGTTTTGTATTACCGAGTCACTCGACCTCCTGAAAGCGACAAAATCCAGGGTTCAACGAAACATCGTGTGGTGAGGGGCGTACATTCTTCTTGAAGATAAAGACACACCCGCCACACGCAACGAAAAGGCGAACGATGTTTATGACGTTTCGAAATCCGCACAGGTCCCTCGGCCACTAATGCTAAATAAGGGCCTGGCCCGCGCCTTACGTATACCGTAATGGATGGCGCAATCAACCGGTGTGTACCTCAGCTTTCCTAAGTTCCGCTCCAATTCTGATGCACTTGAGAAAAGATAGAGCTCTAAGAAGACAACGTCGAAGTCAGAAACGATGCAGGCTGCTACTGTCTTCAATGGCGGCCAGAACTGTAACACACCCTTTGTAGGAAGGCTGTTACACGTCTCTCAACGAACCCATACGGGCACGTGACGTTCACGCGGTTGCTCGTTAGCCGCCTCTGTAGGTACACATTAAGGAACGCGCACCTGTTCCCTCTATACTCCGTTTCTTAGGCGCAGCAGGCGCTGCCCAAGCTAAGCAAGTAGTGCGGTCGAAGATGTGTCACTCCGCGCGCTTCGCGGCGCAATTCTTTTGATACGCGACGTTTTTTTTCCTCGGTATAAGCACTTCATGTATGGCAATCGCAAACTTGTGCACGTAACGCTGCGTCAAATCAAGAATTGTTCGTGTGCCCTGGCATTTCCAATATGCGAAGTACTATGTTTAGATCGCGAGCGCGAGCGGTGTGACGTGGCTTCTGGTCGCAGAAACGTGACACCCATGACACTAGCCTCGTTCGGCAGTGAATAGGCTCATATCTGCGACGCGTCCTATGTAAAGGTTAAACCATATTTTGTGCCAAAGGAGTACGATACTCAATGTTGCATATAATAACATATATCTATAGCACTTGTACAGTTATCTGCTGTTTATGAAACTTGGTTATAGCAAGGAACAAATCCTACATGCCCTACTAAAGTTTTGTGATTTCTTAGCGCCATATTGTTACGCCATTTGGTATCCGCTCGGATAATACCGGCGGTTGCCTCGACGATTGCAGTGTACACAGTTCAGTAATTTTTGCATTTTCTGTTTTGTCATTTTTTTTCTAATGAGTCGACATGAGAAAGGCCAGAGGCTTCGTACAGGATAACACACGGAATCAGAAACACAAAGTACAATTTGTGATTCTGGAGTGAAACAAAAACCTACAAATTACTTATGAAGGATTCTTCAGCGACCTAGATTTGTCATTCCGTCTTAGGACATAGCCTACGTCTGCCTCCATCTCTTATTATTTTGTTTTACTGCTTTGTAGAAAGTAAGCAATGCAGATTCGAGCTTTTGACATACGGTGACGTGATACAGGCTTTCAAGTTTAACAAGTGCGTTGGAATCAACTGAACTATCCATCTCGTGAAAAACTGCTCCGGGAACGACTCCACTATGCCGACCTTCAAAAGATTATATTTATTTCCCGCATAATACGGGTAATAAGTTACATAAAAGCATAGAGTTGCCAGTTTCATGCAGACAATGTAACAGTCCTATTAAAAGAGAACGCATTGTTCGCGAACCTAAGCTTGTAGCTGTCAAGTTGGTCAGTTCTTAGATTCAAAACTCTTTTCGCGGGCCCTGCTTGCCCCAGGGCATGACAAAAATACATGGCGGTCGTCCGCTACAGACGCCGAAGCGGAATACTTCGGACACTGGACATCGTGTGGACATCGTCTTTACACGGCAGACCACAACTACAGAATACCAACCTTACTTCCAGAGAAGCCGTTCGTGCCCTGGATTTTCTCCGTCTGTCGACCATGCTTTCGCCTTGTGCGGGTGGATAATGCGAACTTCTCGGTACGGCGCATCGGCTTCTACAACGCCGGTTACTCAGAAGAGCGAGGCCAGTTGTAATTAACAGGCTGAGTTCCCAAAGACGCCCTAAGCACATTACTCAGTGCGTAATCTCGCCCCTGCAAGCGCGCAAAGTTTCAGTCAGTAGCCTCTAACCGTGTTTACGATGAGTACTTCAAGATATTTAGATACCCAAGAAGGACGTTTCTTGAGGTTCTCACGGAACTTGGTAATCTCGTGTGACACTCCTAATTGCCCACAGCTTTGAAACTGCACGAGTCTGTTCCTCAAAGAACGTTTCTAATTCTTAGAAGTTTTCAACAATATACGTCCGAAATTTGTCTGACGGTAACACTAAATGATGTCCCGGAAGCCCTCTTGACGCGCCTGGAATAATGCGGGTTTGATAAGTTGCTAGGAGACTCTTTATCGCTAAGACATTGGAACGTCATAAGCTTTTCTTAGAGTACGTATTCTTGGTGCGACAGTTTCAACTAGACTTTCGATCACGTTAATATTTCGTGACTCCAGAGAGCAGTTGACGAAGCTATTATAATTTCCCGCAACGCAGTCGCCTAATGCATATCACATTGACCACAAATAAAGACGGGGACAGAGGGAGAGAACACAAACAGCATGGGCGGTCAATTGTATTGTTTTTTCGAATTTCAATTTTATCGTTATTCAATTTTAGTTATTCAGTTTTAGTTATTTCGATTTTATTGAATCGGTATTTGCGGTCAATATGATATGCAGTAAATACCAACTAGGCCAAAGTGAAGTTCTTCAGTCGCTTGACTCACATATTTGCAACTTCGTCCACACATAGCTCACCGACTTATTTCACAACGTTTCGTAGTGACACACTGCTGAAGAAGTTAGACGTATATCTATCAATGATTTCCGCGTTACACATTCAAGAAAAAAAAAGCCATCCGTATGACGTTCTTTTCTTTTTCTTTCGTTGGGCAAGTTTTCATGAGATGGGACACGACGGAACACTTGCTAGATCTAATTTACATTAAAAATTTCGTCGTAAAGGGCTCTCCCATTAGGCACAAAGCTGTTCTTTGTATATCCAATATACTGTCCTTACGCTAAACTGGACACATGGAAATATCCCAAAAGTGAACTCAAGGCCCATGCGCGTTGAGAAAAAATAAGGAGCCCGTAGGTCACTTTAAGATCAATATGTTTCCAAATTTTCATGACCTTGAAATTTGACCTTGACAAGGTGCTGTTCAATAACTAACGATTTTCGAGTGCGAACGCTTTCACCGAATACGGCTTCACATCAGGCGACTATAGCACTTATCTCCGCGACAGACTACAGTGTTTTCGAAACACATTATCGGTAGCCCGTGAAACCAATCTCTCGTTGCAGATGCCCCTACTGAAGCCTGCCCCTTAAAAGCATGCCATTCACTGACCTTGAAAGGGTGCGTCCACATTAGCGCACTCTTATTGGAAGCCAATGCTGGAGGTCTCGCACCAGGTCACGTTCGGAATGCGGACATTCGAACACCATTGGGAGCGAACTCTTCAAGCGCGAGCTTGCGGACGGATAGGATGTCGTGCCGGAGGCGCAAGTTTCGTCACACAAATAATTTACGCAGTTGCGATACTCCAGAGTCTTCGCAATCAGCATTGTAAATCATCCCCCCCGGCACGGTCCTCTCGCATTCACAAACAATCTCCATTGCGTAGCCACAGGCTAACGACAGACTTGTCAGTTACCGCTAGGCCGCTTCGGAGCTCAAGTTACACAATCTGGGTGTCTCAATTTGTTATCTCGAAACGAAGGGTGACGACGTCCTATAAGGAATACATAATGCAGACCATGGGAATGTACGCCGCCCCTCTGGGAGCCTGAAAGGGGGGGGGGGGGAGGGTGCTGGAGCCGCCGAAAATTACCGAGCGTCAAGGCAACGCGGTCGCGTTGATTTCATACTGGAAGTATGAACAGCGTCTGTGATGGTACCTCTTCTCTCTCCATGCGTGTGTTATGCTGTAATTGTTCTCCCCCTTCTGAATGTCGCTAGTACACGCCTACGGTAAATGTCTTATTGCGGGACTGTGTCCGTTATTAGTGTCACTGTAGTTTGCCAATTCGGTGCTGTTACTCGTTTTATCGCCACAAATTGAAACGCCAACAGCAAATAATATATCAGAACGCCTATTACGAGTAGTTCAAAAACAAGAAAGGGGCTGGCAGATGGAATGGCACACTGTGGTATAAACTTTTTTAAACAGGGTTGAAGTACCTCAGACAGGCTGGCCAACGTTTCGATAGGTTGACGAAGATAGGTCCACCTATCGAAACGTTGGCCAGCCTGTCTGAGGTACTTCAACCCTGTTTAAAAAAGTTTATACCACATTACGAGTAGTTACTTGAGTGTGCGGTTGACCAGACGAAAAAAGCAGTGGACCAGATGACATTTCTCTTAAAAGTTACTCCCAGCGGAACGCACGTTATTTAACCACGATTTTCAGGAAATCTTTTGAATCATGGAATGTCCCACGTGACTCGAAAACTGCTAATGTGGTCCCCTGTTTAAATGCGGTAACAGACAGTTAATGTCGAACCACTGTCCAATATTCTTAGTACCTGCTTGCAAACGTTTAAAAAAATTAAATTATAGGGTTTTACGTGCCAAAACCACTTTCTGATTATGAGGCACGCCGTAGTGAGGGACTCCGGAAATTTGGACCACCTGGGGTTCTTTAACGTGCACCTAAATCTAAGTAAACAGGTGTTCTCGCATTTCGCCCCCATCAAAATGCGGCCGCCGAGGCAGGGATTCGATCCCGCGACCTCGTGCTCAGCAGCCTAACACCATAGCCACTGAGCAACGACGGCGGGTGCTTGCAAACGTCTTGGAACATTTTATTCATAAGCACATTGCTGGAGTGCTTGTCAGAAAACAACATTACCTCAGAGTGTAAGCATGGATTCTGCACCAGATTTTCTACACTCTGGCAGCTGATTGAGTTTTCGCATGATATTGCATTATCACTGAAGGACCATGGTCAAATCGACGCCATACTTATAGATTATTCAAAAGAGTTTGATTCCGTATGTCGCAAAAAGTGGGAGGTTTTTAGAAATAACAGACTCACCGCCTGGATAGCCGACTATTTGCATGTGAGGTCTCAGTTCGTTTCTTTCAATAATGCTCAACCTTACATGAAGTTCGTTCCGGTGCAACCCAAGGTCGAGTTCTTGGTCCACTTTTGCATAGTATTTGCATTGTAAAAGTTGTTCAATTTACCAGTAATACACTAATGAAATTGCGATTTCACGCTGCTGATTGCGTTCTCTATACTAACATTTGCGGTTCACATGATTGATTAATTTTAAACAACGTCTTCTCTTGTTTTGTATATGGCATGCAACATGGCAGCTGGCTATCGGTTTCAAGAACACAGTGGCTATTATAACCTTTACAAACAACGGCCCCTAGCTTTTTGCTTGCAGCAACAACGGAACCCCTCTTACCTACGTGGATGAGTTCAAGTATCTCGGGGTAACGTTCACTGTTAACCTAAAATGACACAAGCACATCGAGATGATGAATTCAAAAGCTTTTCGCAATCTCGCACATTTAAAACGGAGCGTGAAGAAGAAAAGTCACCCAAAAGAGCGTAAACTAACCGCCTCCGAAACGTTGATAAGACCCGTAGTTCAGTGTGCTTCTGTTCTGTGGTCCCCACGCTATTCCTACGATATTATCAGGCTCGAATCTAAAAAAAGAAGTGATAGAGCACATATTTAATAGATACGACCGCTACTATTCCGCTTCATTACACGCACATTCTATATAATTGTAGACATCGGAACGTATGCGCACACCTTACTACTACGCATAGCATTGTCCATTTTTCAATTCCATTCTTCATTGTCCAGCTGTCGAAGCGCCAATTTCACTCAATGATCGTTCCACGCACACAACGCGTTGTACTATCTCCGTCAACGATGCTCCCTTTTAGACGCGCTTGAAGTGTTTCAAATTTTCCTTTTTTTAAGCAACAGCAAAACTGTGGAATAAACCTAGCGTTTCTTTAAGGCAGCTTCCAAGGAATCAATTCTCAATATAACCATCTGACTATGTAACCCCTTGGTTTTGTTGTTTCACGATGCTACGCTGATTGCATTAGTTGTCCTCTTTCATCCTATACGTATAATATGCACACACTAGGCTGTTTACGATGCTAACAGAATTACGTTACCTTTTTTTGTCGTGTTTCTTTGTTTCATCGCAAAGCACCTTGAATGCCATGCGAATTACATTAGTTACTTTTCTCTTTCACTTTGTATGTGTTGTGTACATAGCCTGTTTATGGCGCTAACCAAATTATGTTAGTTTGCGTAGCATGTTCCTTTACCTGTGTGCATTCTTCTTGTGCCTACTACTGCGATGTCTTGCAATGAAACTGCAGTCTGTATAAATAAAAAAAGGAAACGCTTCAAACACATGCTTCGGCCGAAATCGCCTTTCCGGGAAATAAATAAAAAATAGAATAAAGCGTAGATGGAAACAGACTGAATCATTTATGGGTATTGTAAATAAATGGGTTAATAAAATAAACATAGACATTCAATATACCCGTCAATGCATATATACAAAGATATGAAGCCTCGAATTACGTCACCAATTCAATGTTTTCATGTTGTGCCTGTCGAGAACCCTTATGTAACTGTAATAATAGGAACGACTAATCGGCCTAACGTAACGCATACTAATAAATCTGCGTTGCAGTTTCTTAATCTTCTAGTGAAGAATAACGCCACTGCCATTCCCCACTATCTTATGAAACAGTGTGGATAGCTAAAATCACGGATTGTATGCTATACAAAACCAAGATTGCTAAAAGCGCACTTAGATGTTATTGAATGGGTCACCGAAAATGATCACTTATTCCTTCACTTACTTGCCTTTTTGTTTAATTCAGTGCCATCCAATGTGTATGCAAAATTGACAGGGTAGTTTTTTGTAGTAAAGTACATGAAAACACGTTTTTTATGCATATAAATGTATGCCATTGGAATGGCACCGTTTCAACACAGAAATAACATCACTTTGTGAAACATCGCAGTCTATTTTCTTTAACAAGAGCGAACAGTTCTATCTCGTCAGTCCACTGTAGTAGTTCGGCACTTGTAATGCAAGGAGCACAATCAGTTATCAATAACTTGAAAAGACTTGGGCCAATAATTGAACTCTGGAGTGCAACATTGTTCGCGATATATGGTTGCAATGAACTTCCTCATACACGAACAAAAATGTTACATTAATGCAAATAGTCCTTAAGAGAAAGCAAAGAGAATCACTGACACCATACATGTACCAGAATTTTATGAATCACCAAATTAAAAGCTTTTGAAACATCAAAATAAACGTAGTCTGCCTGAACTCCGTCCCGAACAATATGTGCATCATCATTTAAAAAAGATTGTAGAACGCTCAGACATGAAGCAATGTTGCCGCAGTAAAGTTTAGCGTTTGAAATGACATGGCAAGTGCTTGCGTAAAACAACTTCAGAAACTTTGGCGAACAGCGAAAGCAGCGACGTCGGTCTGTACTTTTCTACTTTCCCACTGTCACCAGACTTATACAACGAAACGACGAAGGCAATTTTGCACCGTACTAGAAACAGGGTTGTCTTTTTTTGTAAAGGTGAATTCAAAATGTGCGCTAGAGGTTCCACGCACGAACACGCACACTCTTTCACAATAAAAGCTGGTATGCCATATCAAACGCTCATAAAGATTTCGCCTTCACTGACCGTATAGGAATCATCATATCTAATCACCTCACTGTACTGACTACGTTTTCACAGGCAAGTGTATCATCGCCCGCGTCCGTCACGCCTTGTGCCAGTAATAAATAGACAGAAGAAAAATAAATGGCGAGTCCTTGAGAGACTGCATGAAGCGAAAGCACGTGGGCTGAATTTTATTGCTTCGCCTATTTCCAAGCTTCTTCTGGTCGCCTTAACAACACGTGATGTTTATACCTATGGCAAACACATTTGCACTGCGCTCTAATTTCACTGAACTGCCTACTCAAGTTCTGGTCACGCGAGGCTGCTTAACGGCAAAGGAACTTCAGTTTCTTATGTAACATGCGTAGTCATTCAAATGAAAACGAGGAAAAAAAATATCGCTGCTTCATCTTCGTGCATCTAGGAATAGAAACATTAATTTAATAATTTACCGCACTAATGAAACTTTTCGTATTGACATTTACATCTGTAGCATTGCACATTGGAGACCAGTAATATTTGCCAAAATGTTTAAACATGGGGACGTAGTCAGCCGTTGAAGACGAATACAATATGACGTCACACACCTCCAGAGGTGGCGCAGACAGCGCTAAAATGACCTGGAATGTCGGACGCTGCACATCTCGCTAAACAAGAGGATCACTAATGGGAATTTTGTGATCAGCGTCCAAATAAGAAGAGCAAAGTGCAAAATTTTGTCGGCCGCATTCAATTTTATTTTGCGCTAGGGGCGAAAGTTATAGGAATGAGACTATATGGGCTACTAGCCTGTGAGTTGTTCCGATAAAGATGCAGGACGTCTGTTACTCCAATTAGCATCAGGAGCATTAAAATCTCCGTTATGTAGCAGTCGATGTTTCGCAGTATTATATAAGAACCGTTGCCCATGGATTCAGCTTGACAGCAAAAAAAAAAAAAAAAAAATGTCAGAAAGTATGCTGGGAGCAAAATGACAGAAACTAACCACAATATTCCGTTATTTGCTTGACCGAATTTTAACCCTGTCGCTTTCAGTACACAAGTCTAGGTCAAAGCGGTGCCTTGTTTTGAGTCTAGCTTTCACAGCAATCCATGCACCACCACCAAAAGGCGCACCCAAAGTGGAAGCAGTCTCGATGTGAACGGAAAACGGCAGAGTGTTGCGGAAAGTATGCACATTTACTCAAACGCCCATTAAGCGATGTTTCAGTAAGACATATGACGTCACAATCATTAGTGACTAGATTCCAAAGGCACTCGTTTGCCTGTGTTCGAAGGACACACATTTCGGTAGTAAGCACCACAACTCATTTGGCCGATTTCGTTGGCTGCTTAGCTTCGTTTGCCTTCCGCGAACCAAAAGTAGCCGTAGGATCATTTCTCGGGGCCACACAGTGACACTGAATTTCTCAAAATCTGCCTCCAAAGCTGTTACGTGAAAAGAGCTGTAACTACCGTGTTTCGTGGGCAGTTGCGTGCAGTTCAGGGAGTCACTAGGAACGAGATGATTCCGCGTCATCATAATGACTTCATTGGTATAGTTCTAGGACTTAACCGAAACGCTAAACTACCCTTACGCTTAACGTGGCCGTCGTCCGAAGCCGTCAGTTTACTGCTCTAACCAGCACAATTTCCAGGATGGACCTCTGTCATCCATAAAGGACGGAGCTTTGACCCTGAAGGGCAGCACAGTCACGCAAGGCATCGCTTGCTCCCAGCACTGGAAGTTTGTCTTGATTCATCGACGTCTGCAGGAACTGTCCCAGACGGCCCCACACGTTCTCCCTCCGCACGATAGACCAAACCCAAGTCCACGATAGATGAGGACGTGGCCTTGTCGAGTTACAGGAATCACGTCCGCATGGGAACCGCCCATCGCCGCCGATGAAGACGCAAATTTGTGTTGTTTGTTTTCAGCGTCAGAAAAAAAAAAGTGCGCAGCAACTTGGTGCAGCGCGCGACGTGCTTTTGAAGCACGTGATTCTGAGAACTCGCCTCGCCCACTTCGGACGTGGGAGCCTGTGAGTACCTACCCGAGAAGTTATGTTAGAAGGACTTCCCGCAGATGCACAGTCATTGTACGAACCACACCAAGCACTATCGATGCGGCCGCAGCATTTTTCTACGAGGGGCGTAGCCGATGCTGAATTCCGCTCCTTTTTTTTTTTTACCGCAAGAAATACCGAAACTTGAAAGCGTTTGTCCCAGAGGCGAACTAAAATTAAAATAACCGCCGTACACATCGTTCACGCACTTGTAGTGAAAACTTCGTGCACAAGGACCGCGACAGTTATGAAAATTGCTGCCTGACGTCATGAGCGTAGCGACATCCCGCGCGAATCAAAGGGGGAGTGGCTACGCAAATAAAATGACCAATTACAAGACAATTTTATGATATAAACCAAAGCAGCCTATGCCTTTGCAATCATTCTAACAATAGAAAGAAGCACAGCAATGGCCTTCACCATCCACGCCGGCGCTTACGCCATTCAAGGCAAGACACGCATGATGAATCGGGTTATAGCCATATTGAGCAAGGTTGGCGTTGAGGCTAGTTGGACCATCGTACTTACACTTATCAAGCAGGGCTACAAAGTTGAAATGTACATGGGGACGAAAACGCTTCGTAGGTGCTGTTTTTCGTCCCTGTGTATGGTTCCACGTTACAGCGCTGCTTTATAAATATAGGTCTATGTATAGTAGCGTGTACTATCCCTGCAGAAGTGCTGGTTACCAGATCTGTCCTTTACTGAGTTGCGAAATGAAACAACAGAGGCTACCTCATTATCCTCACTGCAACAATTTACACGCTTTCAAACACATCGTTCCTTCAATAAAGCTAATATATTTCTGCAGAAGCATACGGCTATTCACTCGCACTGACGATCATCGTCGGTGGTTTATTTTGCTTCACGTCATGGCAAACGTCATGCTGAGGATGGCGAGGTGTTTCGATTACAGTTGCAGCGGTCGTCGTCGTTGTCGACACAGCAGTCTTGTTTCGCTATCGTAAAGGTATACACTAACCAGAAAGATTACATCAGTTTGTACGGGTAACGGTGTATTATTACAAAAAATTATTCTTAGCGAATTTCTGGGCAGTAGGTGGAATATTAGACAGGAAATTTAAGCTCAACGCTCCATTCCTTTCATTTGTCGCTGAAACTCGAGGCAAGTAGGTGAATGTGAAGTCAAGGATTCTCAATGTACTTGTTTTCTTAATAGTATTTCGGTCCCTCTCACTGTGTAACAGTTTTTGAAAACTTGCTTAGTTTTTACGTCCTTTAAAATAGAACGCAGTCGATCATTACTAATAAGAAAACAAGATTACCTAGGACCAAGCAGATGCTGTCAAAACTTATGACGTCTCGGCGCGCAGGTGCGGAAATTACGTGGCGTCGTCGCCACCCGTCCCTAGTTCTTGCAACTTTTCAGGCTTACCGGGAAGGAAAGAAAGAAAGAAAAAATGAAAACAAAGAAGAAGAAGAAAAAAATCGCCTTCCTGTTTACGCGTTTTTCCCACAAGGAACGTCTTCCGCTTTTCAACTTGAATGGGGGCCTCCTTTTATAGCTAATATCGCCCATCGCGCGCTTACAAAGCCACGAGGACAAGCAGCAATTTTGGAGCAATCCGGAAGCGCACTTTGTCTTCGCTTTCTTTTCGAACCTGTTTTCGAACCGAAGCAGGATGCGGTTGAAGGAGATGAGTGCTGCTAAGAACCGGACAGGCTGCAGATGGAGCCTCATTGTAAACCTAAAGGAAGAACACCCAAGCAAGCGTGCTGGCATATTCCTGCACCAACGCTTAAAGGCTCCAAAATGTATCGCGATCTTGTGTACCGGTGTGCACAGAAGGTGGATGTTGATCCAACTCTCAGTGGACGTATCTTTATCGTTGTTATGACATGTTCTTGAGCACAATGTATCGGAACTTTAAAGGAGGATGCGCCATCCGTGCGAGTATAATGTAGCACTAATGGAGAAGCGCTTAGACTGTCAACTGTATTTCACTCTTTTGTGTAGCGGTTGTAAACAGAAGTTATATGTTGACCAAACTCTCAGTCGACGCTAATGTTTGTTATATCCTCACTAGCACTATTTTCATTCATTTAGATTTCTCACTGTTCTGTTTCCTTTGTGGCTTAAGAGCGAGAAATTGTGTCTAGGTATTGATACCCGTATGTCTACGTTAAACAACCACCGCTGTAAAACAAAACAGAATGAAAGTGTCAGTAAGGCTCCCTCACTGAGTGGCGAGATAGAGCAATGCAAGCAAATCTTCGAGGCCTCTTATGAGCACCCGGAAAACAGCCAGACGTATTATAAGCCTACAGGAAGCGTGATAATCGTCAGTGTGCTATTTGAGCACTCATCCTCTTGAAAGTTGGACCTGAGGAAACGCGGTTACAAAACAATACTTCAGTCTTCCGCGTACAGCATGCTGTGGAGTCTTAGTTTATCTGGATACAGAGCATCGTATCCCAGCTACGAAGCGTACACGAAGGGGCGTGTACGTCACGGAGTGCCTCCTTGCACATAGTTTCGTATTCCACATATGACTACATGTGACCCTAACACTACGTTGCACTAGAATTAAAAAAAATGAGTGCCCTCCCGCTTTGTGAAGAAGAATGACCAGCCAAGCTGCGTACGTGGGACCCTTAATGGCGAACTGCACCTCCGCCGCGGGTCGGCCCAGCATTACGCTGTCTTCAGGATCGGCCCACGTATGGGGAGTTTTGTGTCTGTACACGGACACGATCCGTGGGGAACTAGCCCTTAACAGCTTCACTAGAAAATTCACGCAATCCTAGTGTGTCTAAATCAATAAATAAATTAAATAATTAATCAAATAAATAATTGGTTATGAAATAATTAATTGATTGAGTAATTAATGACGCCGACGACGAACGCGAGAGCCACTGGCACGAGCGCATTCGCGTGGTAACGCCGAGGTGTGCCAACGATCCAGCTGTGGAAGAAGACGACGCTGGAGCCAATCCTGATGATAGTTTGTTTCTACGCATGGACGCGATCGTGGGAGAACTACCCCTTAACAGCTTCGCTGCAAAAAGAAATTGTAGCTCTTGTACTCAACTACTTTCCCCGCGTAGGTAAGGTCAGCTTTGTCGTCATTTTCCTAAGTGCTTCCACTTTAGAGCGTGATATGCCCGTTGTTGTTCTTCTTCGGACGCAGCAGCCCGTGATCATTATTAAAGGACGTCATCTCAAACGTTTTACTTAAAAACATGGGCAATGATATTTTTTGTACGGGTGACAAGGAAACCGAGTGGACTAATTTTCGTTAGCCATAATCATACGAAGTCAACACAGAATGGAACCTAAGAAAGAATATGATGAATTATTTGTTTCTTCTCCTCAATAAACATGTAGAAATGATAAACGTAAATGAAAGTGAACGTCATCCAGTTTTCTTATATTTTACTTTAGCATTTCTTCATTTCAACTGAAGAAAAGACACTAGAACATGAGCCAAATGAAGTAGCTGCAGGCGTGCTGCTTCCAACTTCTCCAGTCACTCTACCTAGCCCTGCCTACCCTAATTTCTCATCTACGGCCTTTCTTCTGATAAAGAAATACAGTTTTTCGCAAGATGGTGGGAATATCTATTAACATTTTGGGGGCAAAGTACTTAGAGCACCTAAGTATATATAGACATGCATCGAGAACAGCGTCAGCTGAGACAAACCGCTACAAGTCTGCGAGGATTACCGAATTCAATCTCAAATTTCTTGCGCCTTTGTTAATTAGTTCTTTTCAATTAACTATATAATTATCAAATATTTCTCCGCTATGTTTTCTCAGGACATACTGGGTGTGTTCGCCGGGGTGTTTGCTACCTGCGGTGATAACTGGTAAGTGCGCTCCCGGACAGGGCCTCTTGTGACTCTCAGAGTGAAACGTCACCAAAAGGTTTGTTCTCCGAAGGGCCTCTGTCTGCGCCTGCGACGTTCTTTTCAAGTTTGTTAATTATTTGCTTCAGGATTCTACCAGACACAATTTAAAGGAACTCTTCATTACAGATGTACGAGCTGTCCCAAATATGTTGCACCAAGGTTTAAACATTTCAAGATGCGCAGGTGCCACGTAGCTGGACAGAAACCAGGTAATGTTGTTTGCCGTCTCTTGAAGATACTAAGACAATTTTTCGCATTCCGCCTGATTATATAATTAGCCTTCGCTAAATAACGAATTTTTCAATTATTATAAATGGATGAAGCGGCCAGTCGCGCACCAATTTTGGATGTATTCGCGGGCTTTTTATTTCACACACACCCACCCACACACACACACACACACACACACACACACACACACACACACACACACACATATATATATATATATATATATATATATATATATATATATATATATATATATATATATATATATATATATATATATATATATATATATATATATATATATATATATATATATATGTGTGTGTGTGTGTGTGTGTGTGTGTGTGTGTGTGTGTGTGTGTGTGTGTGTGTGTGTGTGTGTGTGTGTGTGAAATAAAAAGCCCGCGAATACATCCAAAATTGGTGCGCGACTGGCCGCTTCATCCATTTATAATAATTGAAAAATTCGTTATTTAGCGAAGGCTAATTATATAATCAGGCGGAATGCGAAAAATTGTCTTAGTATCTTATATCTTAGTATCTATATATATATATATATCATATATTATGTATATATATAATCACGTTGTCTACTCAACAAAGAGTGCGCAGTGCATCTCGCTCGCCAGGCTGTTTCTTTGAGCTGCGTAAGCCCGTTTCGTCTCGATTACATGAGCATCCTTCGAAGCCACATTGTTGCAATACGCAGCAGATCTCAGGCGCGATATGCGTGTCATAAAGAACAAGCAATGGCCACTAAGCCCGAGAACCACTGCCGTTAGGGGTTGGCAGTACTTGCGCGGCAATAAAGACCTAACTGCATATCAATGTCGCCAACCACCACTGGGTTGCGACATTTGATACAGGGAGTGGGTGACTCAGCGGGAAATGTAGTGGCAGCCATTAGAAGTAACGAGTGAGGCGAGTGGGTGCACCAAGGCCATACTCTCCCTCCCTTATTGATCAGACGTATCCAGCGTATTTAAAAATAAGTAAAAAAAACCCGGCAGATTCATCGTGCTCTGTTGGAATCTATAAACAGCGCAGCTTAGAAGGCAGTGTTCCCAAGCACTTTCTCATCTTGCTCAAAGATGCCCCGAATGAGGAACTCTGTGATGCAATGCACCTTTGGACGCAACGAGCGCTACAGGAGTTGAAAGAGGCAAGCGCGCTTTCTGCGCCACTTGCTTGGGGCACCCGACCTCCCCTTGGAGGCGCAGATGCGACCGTCCATGCGCCGGCCCCCCTCCTCTATCTTCCACTGCTGCGGGCAAACAAGTGCGACCAATTGCACCTAGATGGCGCCACCGTTCTTCAGTCTAGTGTGAGCTTTTGGGCGATAACGCATGAGCAACATCCAGCAACAGCGGCAGCAGGTGGCAGCCACGGTCGGGAAAGTCGGGAATGGTTCTCAAAGAAAGCTTCGGCTTAAAAAAAAGTGTATGAAAGCGCTGCTTCTTGGCTGTAACGTTTGGCTAACAGAGAAACACCCTGAGAATAATAGAGCAGCAGGGACACGAAACGGATTTAAGAAAAGAAGAGTCGTTCACAAATAGCGACATATAATCCATAAGATTACAAATGCAGTTAACAAGCTAGAGTACAAGCCCAAAGCAGCCTACGTGAAAAAGAAAAGAAAGCAATAAAAAAATAGAGACTCACAAAAAATGGGTTTTACTCGTCAAAACCACGATCTGATTATGAGACACGCCGTAGTGGGGGACTCCGGAAATTGGGACCACCTGTCGTCCTTCAACGTGCACCTAAACCTAAAGGCGCGGGTGTGCTCGCGTTAAATGCGGCCGCTGTAACCGGGATTCGATCCCACGAGCTCTTTCTTAGCGGCCCAAAACCACAGCCACTAAGCAACTACAGCGAGTAGAGACCAACACAATATTTCATACACCATAATACACGACCGCATAAAAAAAAATGAGCATTGAAGAGCCCATCTCGGGGATTCTGAGCTCTCTTTACTATATTTAGCCGCAAGTGTCGCAAGCGTCGGTGCATGTGTCTGGATGCATACAAGTAAAGGTAATGAAATGTCCGAAATCCACCAACCAGTGTTAACTTTATTTATTAATTTGGGGGATTCTTGGTGGTTTTAGAAAGACTACAAATTTAAATATGCAGCATCCTGAAGTACAAGCACTCGTAGTACTTGGAGCTAACCGTCAGGCAAGTTGTTATTCCACCAAAGAAGGGAGCTTCTAGGAGTCCATCTTCTTTACATACAGCTTAAGTTGAGAATACCGCTACCACTCAACTTTTTTTTGTATTTGTTGTTCTTGCTTTGGCTCTCTTTGTTAGCATATGAAAAAATAAAGAAAGAAGTGCTAACTTAGGCCGCAGTGGCCCCGATAGAAGTCACTTCAACGCGTGGCCACTGTGTGGAAGCTGTATTTTCGTGAGTTCAAAGGGTGCACTTGAATAGAAGCTGGGTCGCTTTCATGTAGCCACCGGAAGCCAGCGAGATGTTTACGCGGAAAACACAGCCGGTTGAATATTTAGGACCATCGTTCCGGCTCAAAACTGGACGTGCTCCAAGGGAACGTCCGCGGAAAGATGCAACAAAGTAACCAAAAACAGAAGAAATGCTTTGTATGTCGCCTTGGTTTCTTCATTTCAAAGGTTTCAGTTTGTCTGATTTTTTTTTTCTTTTGCACAGCTCCTACGTATCAGAACTTGCATACTTTGCGCAAGTTAAACTCGAGGAGCCCGGCTTTACAGAGGAGTGTAAATGTGAGGGAAAGGAGGGTTTACGCGAAGGCTAGAGGTTCCCTACTTGTCTACGCGAGGTTTTCACAGAAGTGTGGCTTTACGCTTCACCTCCATGATGTATGCGCGCCAACAATGCAGCCTTCCCAGATCTATGAGGGACGGCCCTTGCGCCAAAAAAAAACAGCACATTATTACCATCAACTCTCGTAATATTGGAACGTATTCGTCTCTTTGAGTTTTGTTTACTTGAGTCGAGTAGAGTACCCCTTTAACCTTGATATGCAAAGCGACATGGAAAGTGACACACCATATTTTTTTTTGCGCATCAAGCACTGCGCAAGCACAAGACAATGCATCTAAGTGCTTGTTAAACATGTACCTGCAGAAAGCGGTGCGTGGGTGGGCTGAATTAAAAGTGTCGGTAATGTTTACTTGCCTTAGCGCTGTGCTGTTTAGATCGCGGACGTGGTTTCGATTCTAGTCACGGCAGCGACATTACGCTGTGGGCGAAAAAAAAACAATCAACAAAGAAAACCCGCATGTGCGCTAACGTTTAGGCACACGTTAAAAAAAGAAAGAAAAAGAAAACAGGTTTTGAGAAGTCAACCCAAGTCCCAAGTCCCCCTCCACGGCAAGCTTCATAATCATATTTCGGTTTGGCGCGTAAAAATCCAGAATTTAACTCTTAAAGCGCCGTCTTGATCCCCGTGTGGCCTAGCTTCGGTATCTACGGAAGAAGCACGCCAACAGAGTAAAAGCGGGATGGCTAGATAACGGCGCATTCCCGTCTGTGTAAACGTGATGTTCATCGGGCTTTTTGTTTTTCCTGCTCAAGTCACGAGCCAACTATAGACAAACAAACAAACAAACAAACAACACTGACTACTCGGATATTTTATTTACTTTTGAAATCACTTACCGCGACAGCACTATTCTGTCAACGCAGAGACCAGCATCTTGTTTTAATCTCGTTTGCGCGCCGTCTTGTTTTCACGGGCGGAGCGTGCGACCGAGGAATATGGCACGGAATGAACGCAAGAATACGAAAGAATGATATGCAATAAATCATCGACATGATAACTAAAGAGCGCGATTTATTATGCATAACACTTTGTCATACTGTCGTTGCCACACAGTTGCTGGCGACGACAACAAGGCCAATATGGTTTCGACGTTGCTTTCCACGAACCGGCTCCAGTCTCGTCGCATTCTTAGTTTCTAGCCTGCGCTGTGTTTGACGCTCACCATCTTGATTGTCACGTGCGGCTAGTAGGCGCTGTCGAGGCGGCTTACACGACCACGTCGACAGAAAGTTGTACAGAAAGTTGTACAGAAAAGCCGCCATATGTTCCCGAGAGCAGCCTTTATGCGATGCGCACAACGTCATCTTTGTCCGCTGCAGTGTTGTCTATTGTGGCCTCCGAAATTCTCGTACAGACGCCACTACTCTCAGAGTCTGTGCGGAGCACGACATCACTTCCAAAAATGAGCAAGCTCTATCGTCGCTCGATAGCGCAGTGGCCAATGCACTGGCTCTAAGTGCGAATTGCTTTCAATAGCGCGTTCGAACACCAATGGCGGTACTATACGCAAAGCATTGTCTTGAGCGCTTCTTTGCCTACCTCCATGCGTTGTTTGCCCGTTGGCAAGTATAGCACCTGGTGTGTTTCAATAATTTAGTACTCCGTAGAATTTCAAACGAAAATTGCTGACCAGAATTCCGGTGCTAGCGCCAATGGGAGTTACAAGAAAACAGGTTCAGTCAACCTAGGAATAACGGTTAGTACGCGTATATGCCTGTGCTTGTGTCTTTGCAAATTGGTCAATTTCTACATTTATTGTGCAACAAATGCAGCAATTCGGAATGATTGTATGCGTGCGCAGCGTTGTGTAGTGTCATTGAGCGTAAATACGGGTGGGAAGAAATGGAGTGTACAGGACAGACGCTCGCTCACAACTGAAGTTTAATGAAAGGTTTTCCAGGGAGTGGAAAACATAAATAGGGGCGGGAAGAAACGGAGTTTGTTTCCACCCGTATTTCCGCCCAACGACACTACATGATGCACCAACAGGCCCGACAGTCTACGCTTCTGTGCGCAGCTTTGTTGCCTTATATGCGCTTCGAAAAATACAATTGCTTCAAAGCAATAAAGACACATAAACCATAGTGAATACAGCCACAAGAACACCGGAAGCAGCAAACACGAGTTAAGACAAATATTTGCGTGAACCACCATTCCCACGGAAGCTTATCACTCGCCGTGCGAAATTTGCTTCTCTAGTAATTTTAGCAGGAAGCTACGACTGATTCCGGTTCCATTATCAGACTGTTATACAT
The DNA here is from genome assembly GCF_038994185.2 of Dermacentor albipictus. Classification (NCBI taxonomy): domain Eukaryota; kingdom Metazoa; phylum Arthropoda; class Arachnida; order Ixodida; family Ixodidae; genus Dermacentor; species Dermacentor albipictus. The sequence continues at coordinate 53,087,964 of NC_091826.1, read as the reverse complement.
TATATGCGCTGTTATTAACAGGCCTGTGTTGTTTAGATGGAGTCGTCTGTATGTTACGTCGTGATAGTAAGTGGTGTTGTTAGCACGGCTTCGCGCTTTAGACGGGGTCGACTACAAGTTACGTCGTGATTTAACGTTTCCTTCCGCAGGATGGACATACGCTCGGTGGCACCACTCTGTGGGTCATGACGCCGCTCCATGTGAGCGTATTTAGTGAACGTTGAGTTGTATGCAGTGCAAGCAATGTAGTGGTGATGGAGAAACTTTTTTTTTAGTCATATGGCGATGCCGACGTTCAGAAGGAGGGGGCGATCAAACTACCGGACAAAACGTCGATAACGACGAGCGTTGTCAGCGAAACAGAACGAACGGTAAAAAATAAAGCCAGTTTGCAGCTCATAATTGCTGTTGCCGTAACACACGAAATTTGACTGAAAAGTGTTTTGAACTGTCCGAAATTTATTGAAGTTACGGGCACCAGGGATTGCGAATAATTTTAAATGAGGGCGATTTTTCTGATCCAGGCTTTCCAAATGACCTTTTTCAATTCACCGTTTCAGAAGGCGCGTTGTCATTGGTGAATTGAAGTGGCCCAGGGCGCTGCACATGTCCTCTTAGTAGAAATATGGGTACTAACACCAGTTCTGAGATAATCGCACACAAGCTTGCGACGAAATGTACTTGTGTTCTGCCTGTCATTTTGTTGGATGTTCTTCTTCGCGAACAGCGTGGCTAAATGAATAGGATACCAATGTCTGTACACTAAATTCATCTGCCAAATAAGTGTCACAGATGATATCTTTGTAGGGACACGAAAAATAAATAAATAAATAAATAAATAAATAAATAAATAAATAAATAAATAAATAAATAAATAAATAAATAAATAAATAAATAAATTGAGAATTGCGTGCTGAATACAGTCATGGTGTGCCCCGCAATACTACGTACAGCCTCATCGTAATTTACTTAAGAAACGATGGGCGAGCGAAATGTGTTCACTGCACACGTTCGTTTATTCGAATTGCTCTCAAAACTTTTTCTCTTACCGTTCAGAAGTTCCAAATTAAAAAAAGAAATGTGTATTATGAGCAAATATATACTTAGCCGGATGACGTGTAGTGCTATGCTGTTGCGAGCAGCAACATATCCAAAGTATGTAAACGTTTAGGGGCAAATGAAAGTGAAATTTACTCTGACCCACTGTAGACCTTTGATGAGGATCAGCACGTACAATAGGAGAGGTCTAAAGGAGTGCCAGGTGGCGTAGGTCAGTGTTAGTTGTGGATGACCTTCTGATTGTAGTGTTGCGTATTCTTCAACATAACAGCATTTGATGCGCTTCCTACTTATCCCTACATGCACCACATAACCAGTAGTGCCTCGACAAGCATAATATACCGCATCTGTCTTTGTGACGACCCTGCGTCGACGTCTCTCACAGTGCATTCGCCAGATATGGTGTTTGTATTTCGGCACAACTTGCAACCCTGCATAAACGCAAGCGTTGCATGAGATTAAATTGTGGCTGTTGCCGATATACGTAAGCAAAAGCAATGCATGCGATTACAAGTTTCACAGGATGAACGTAAGCTTAATATTACGCGTTTTGTTTTAGATAATTTAATTATTCGTTTCACTAAAACTTTGCTTCGTACAGAATGCAGCAAGTGCGTTGGGTCAAAATATTTATTCTTATGTCCCTTATTTCTATGGAACGCTTGGTGTCAGGTTTAACTTTATCTTTGCCCCCTGACAGTGCCTTCGTTAAACACTTGATTATCTAGTTGCATTCACCCCTTGATATCTTACGATATAGTTTTGTACATCGGTGAAAATTCGAATGTGAATGCGACAAGGCAGCTATGACAAGCCACACAGTAATTTGTAAATTGGTCTCAACCTCGTGAAATCACTCGCTAAGATTGTGGTACTGTTATATGTTCCTAAAACTTACAATAATTTATTCTAGCTACGAAGTGTACCTCTCCCGAGGATGCAAGTAGCACTTCAAGTAGGAACACTCAAATGAAGCGTGCCTAGCTCTCTCGAAGGTGAAAGTAGCGCTTTAAGTAGGAAAACTTGAAATACTACCAAATAACAGCCGTTAATTTGGCTAGGGACAAGTTTTGCTCGATAGTCGTATCAACTAAGGCCCCCGAACGAAAATGTTGCACTCCGCGTGAACTGAATGATAATTGGGGCGGAAAACAAGGAAACAGCGAAGCTCTAAGGTGGAAAACAGCACGTGCAGCGCGGAATCGATTTCGTAGATGAGAAATCAATTCCTCATCAAGTATTGACGCAACGCGCAGACGGATTACCAAAGAGGATCCATTACTTGGTTTGTACGTGCGCCACACAATGATATTGACTTCTGATGCTCATTTGGTAGGATTGTTCAGCAGTGACAACGATGGTCCAACGAGGGAAGCCCCAGCTCTGGGTCAACGTTTTCACAAGGCCCTAAATAAAACAAGCGCCCGCGTCAAGCCATTGACCGGTAGCCAAGACTCTCTTTGTTCGCAAACTGTTAATCAGATTCAAGTCTCAACGTTTCTATAGGTGCCCTGTCCTGTTTAGCTCTGGAAAGCAAGTACTGCGTCTTGGCGTTTATTCCTAAAGCTTGGAAAAGGCGTACTTCGCGTTGTTACATATATGCGTCAAGCTTCTATTTTCCTTTCTTTTTTTGCAGCGCATGCAGATCACTTTTTCTCTAGGCGAGGCGCTTTAGAACAGCATTAGAACCAGGATAACGGCTTGTTCGAGCGCATGTCAAGAATCAACCTGCTTTTCTTGAAGCAATAATTACGGCTTAACGCTGGGGCAAGACACGGGGGCTTTTGATGCCGAAACAAAATATTCCATTTATATCGCAAGAGATCTGGCTCAGCACTTCGCGCCAGTGGAGTTTTGTTTTTCCGTGATAAATAGTATCAAACTTCTTTCTCTAATCAGCATATCTTATCTTCTACAGTAGGCTCTAGATTATCGAAGCATTTCTACAGCCACACAAGCATGCATTGTCCTCAATAATTTTGGCTTTGGCACTTCAAATATCTCAATAATTCAGGCTAGAGAATCAACTCGCTAACAGCACTTCCACCGCTTGAACAAATGACTCTCTTCGTTTGTAGATTTGCAGCCTTGGGCATGTCACTACGAACTACGTGAAATATTAAACACTCGCCATCAGAATATTTGAGCAAATATTGCTCCGGCACAGAAAGCGCCAAATTAAAGGGTTGGCCTAAAATATGGTTTGTCTATAATCATCTTTGCTTCACATAGTACTATCTTTTCATCCTTCATATTGTGCGCTGTAAATTCAGAAGAATATATTTACCCTTCTGAATATACGACGCGACACATGAAGGCGGAGTAAGAGTGCGTGTGATGTAAGAACGATGTTTAGGGAATGCCGTAGTGGAGACGTAATTCTATGTAGAAGGTAGTGTGCTTCTGGCAAAAGCTTATTCTGCCTACTTGGCAGTCTGAACCATTTGCATAAAAAAGGAGAAGCAGCAGCTCATTCAGCCTAGACATGGTACCTTCAGGGAATAACAGCTTCAGGGAATGCGCGCCTCCTGTTCTATATGCAAAAGTATCTGCTAGAAAATAGTCCGCATGAATGCCGTCTAGTCAGGGGTGTTTAATGTGCCATCGAAACTTGCTTTGGTTCTCCACTCAGTCCACCGCCCAAGTGAAAGATAACTTTAACCAGATAATTTGCGATTCATTTGGCTGGCGCGTCCTATTCTTTCCAGAAAAAAAAAAGAAAGGAGAAAAAGCTTTCCCAGCAGCACTTGTGATGACCGTAAAGCTACCTTGAAAGTCGCAGCTCTCAGTGAAATATTTCACTGTTTCTTTAACTGCTTTATATTACTCGCCGGTGATAGGAATACCGCGTGTCCCATTGTTATAAGCGCGCATGTTTCTCAAGGAGGTTCTAAATACGTGAAGTCCCTGTGAGTATCGCTCGGTCAAACAGCTGAGGGACGCTTTGTTGCAGTGAGCTTGTATAGGGAAGTCTAGTTATGCTGGAAGCTTTTGCGACATTCATTATCTGTAGTCATTGCCTACGCCAAGCTCTTGATCCAATTTGTCGATGATTGCCGTTTAGCTGTGTTTCTCTTCCAAGCGATGGCACTAAATTGTTCCCTAAATACACCATCTGGGAACAAAAATCTCAGCGCGGTACCTTGTTAGCGCGCCAACTAAACCACTTCATCTTCACAATAAAACTAGGACAACCTATTTTAAGGAAGCCGGATACATACAGGTGTTTATCGCGCGTTAGCACACATAAAAAGCATCGGATACTTTCTCACCTTCAGGACAAGAGAAGTGAAAACGCTTCTTTGTATTATTGCCGACTGGTGAAAATTTTTGGAGTTCGTGCCGTCGCGAGGTCTAATGCATCTACGTGCAAATGTGAAACGTACCGACGATGTCGTCAATGTCTCTGAACGGCTGTAGTTGATAATCCGATAACCTTACACGACCCAGAAAACAACTGAGCAAGGTGACTCCCAAGGATTGTCAAGGATTGTCGCGAACTGTGATATAGCAATTATATATATATATATATATATATATATATATATATATATATATATATATATATATATATATACACACACACAAGCGGCACATATAGAGCTACGTAAAGTACATATATCCGCCATACTAATAGTCGCGCAGTTGCGGCGGTCCGCAAACGTAATTTACGTGCAATGAAGCCCCGGATATCAGCAAGGGCAGGTCATGTTTTGCTAACGGATTGCGGGGAAGTGATTTGGGAAACGACATTTGGCTACCATGTTAAATATAGATCGTTTCCGCTGAGGCTATCTATATTAGGGACCGATTTAGCTACACGTTTAAGTAAATGGTGTTACTTCCATCGGCGAAGTCACATTTAGGCCTACGAGTGTAGTTGAGTCGAGTCTGGCTTGTCATGCATACAGGATTTTGCATTTCCCTTCAGCATCGGGCGCGCTCCTTGCACCATACGCTGCAGCATGAGTAATCGGCGGAGAAAAAATAAATGCACCAAAGTTTTCGGTAAAAATTCGCAAGTTGTCAGAAAAGTCAGGAAAGTTAAAGTTGTCGCCCATGTGAGTGTCGCAAGAAGCAACAAATTAGACCGCTGCGAGCTTTTTCGAACGAAAGTTTCGCTCGAGAAAGATATTCCCTAGACGATGTAATGCTGTTTTTTCCCCCTCACGAAACTTTCTCTCCGTGGTTACGTTCTCTCGATGAGTTACGTTTAGTTTCACGCTGAACTAAGGTGGATGGTAGTTTTCTGTTTCTACGCCCAGAACAGATGACGTGCTCCATTCCCGGGGCCCGGGGAATTATTCGTTCGTGTAATGTTTGTGTTGCATATCACATTCGTTCTTGCACCACCAGCCTCTCTCTCCCTACTTGATCTCGCTATATTTTGGGGAGAAAAAAAGAAGACAAAGAACTATTTGCCTTAAGAAGTCGGGTGTACATTCGTTCTGCAGACATGCGCCCCCCGCCCCCCAAGAAGGAAACGCATTTGTATGGCGAACCAAAAAAAAAGCAACATAGTGTTTGAGAAACTGTCTGACTCTGGACAATTTTTCATCTTGTGAGAAAGTAAGACATACAGGGCATATGCCTGATCTTTCAATCAGCATTCAATCACAACGTGTGTACTGCGTATTCACACGTCACGAACGGGAACACTGAAGTGAAAGAACAAAATGAGAAGTGGAAGATGGAGAACTCTGCAATGAGGTCGCGAATACTGAAAAGTAAGCAGTAGTTTGATGGAGAGTCGAACGCAGTGTTATTTGATGAGGCATTGTCTAGAGGACAATATAAAAAAAACGCACAGCGTGCAATATTGTCTGCAATCTTGGCAGTAGAATATGAGGGGGGGGGGGCACAGTGCACAATGAGGGTAGGTATACTTGTCTTCCGAAGCTGTGCTGACAGACGGTGGCACGTGGCCTGTCTGCACAGCACTGCAAAGCAAGAAGTGTGCCCCCATGTCTAAGGACACGGGGGCGCATATTTTTATCCGTACTTATAGTTGCACGTGCTTCAAATGCGGCAATGTTTCGTGAGCCCCGTTTTCCATATCACACTTTCACTCTCAACGTGTTGTTTTTCCTTGAGCACTCATCTTCGATTATTTTCTTTCTGACATGGCAGTGTAGACAGAGAACTGAAGATCTTTATAGGCTGCTCACAAAGAAGTGTTTTAAATTAAACTTTCTTGAGGAGCAAACTTGTCGGTTGGAGTTTTTTCGTCGAGGCGCTACGAGAAGAATAAGATGCGCTTTTAGTGTTGTTTGGTGGCAAGTCGAGAGTTATCGTCTGGTCTTTCCTCTGAACGAAGGACGCTTTCTGTCCCTATTTTTGCACTTGTGTGCAAGTTTTTTATGAACTTATGCACGATCACGGGCTAGAAGAACTGACGGATGTTGAGGTATATGGGGGAAGCCAAATCACGCAGTATAACCGCAATTGAAGATTTCCCTAACCATACGGTCACACCTAAATACGCTTACGGTGACGACGACGGATGTGTACCGATAAGCTTAAGAGTGCTAGCTCAAAAGGAATTTGGGCTATGAGAATCATTCGGCAACTTCAATAACATTTATTGCGTTAAGCCTCGCAATTGCTGCGCTGACAAAAATGCCCACCACATCATTTACCGGGTGGGGTGAGGGGTGGAGCAACTGCTAGCCCGCATTCTCAGATCGCTTCAAAGGGGTAATCAAATTTATTCGCGCATATACGGAGCAGAAGTACGCGTTGAGGATGGAATTCTTGTGATCACCGCGCGGTACTCCGTCGTATGCGGGCACACGTATTAAATAAGCAAGCAGACTTCAGCTATTCCTTCGACCCCGAACTTGTTTACTGTGATGGCGTTGTTCTCCCACAACGAAGACCCCCGTTTTATTTTCGCTGGCCCCCTTGTTCCTCGCATAGCTACGTTCACACTTCACGGGGAACTGGACCTGAACCCAGTGGTTATAGACCCTCTTCACGGAGTAATTTGTTCCATAGGAAGAAAGGACATGGCACTACCGGCAGCACGCCACACGTTTCCCTCAGGCGAGAACGTGCAAAAGCGCACGAATGCGAAACCACCACTGCTTCTACCCTGCTATCAGCTGTCAATCAGCTGTCAGCTGATTGACAGCTGACAGCTGTCACAAACGTTTGTGACAGCGTTTGCGAGAGCGTTTGTGACAGCAATCGGCTGTCACAAACGCAACTAGATGATCGCTCACGGACCGTACTTCAAATAATGCTGCAAAATCTGGAACAGAAGAGTGAGCACCTGTGCAGTTATTGGCTGCAAAAATATTAATTCTCATATGAAAGAATGGAATGCATCTGTCTGGCCAAGTTCACGGACCCCTGCTAAACGAGGACTACCTGCGGGACCGGTGCTTCGCGACGCATAGCTTCAATCGAGGATTAAAAGAAAGAAAGACGCCTCACCCGACAGTGCTGTATCTCTAACCTCCTGAGAAGGGTCTTAAACCACGAGTCGTCGACAAATAATAAGAACCGCTCATTACACTGTGACAAAAGGAATAGAACCGTTTCCTGGCGCAGTGAGTTTCTCGCGCATTAGCCGCACACATACAACCAGATACACGCTAAAATTTACACTCACTTTATTGCAGGCGCATCAAGGTTAGATGAATTAAATGAATGCACTGGGTGGTGACAACACCAACAGGAAACAAACGTTCGAAGCTCGACATTTTGGGACGGTCCAAAGATTGACGGAGTGACTAGCGATTATACGTTTTTGCTACAAGCTATTACAAAGTTTATGATAAGCTAGGCCCGAATGAGAGCTATCGTGAATTCTTATCTATATTCACTAGTCATTACAACAAATCTTCTTACGTAAGCGCCAAAGCTAACAGAAAAAGAAGAAAACCTTGGGTAGGTCGCGAGCACATAAGATGATCAAGAAAAAAAAATCGCCTTTTTAAGAAGTTTTTGCGCACACGCGATATTAAGGAATTGGAGGCCTTCAAAACTTACAGAAACAAACTGTCACATTGAAAAAGGCAAAGACATCCTACTCTAGCCACATGTCTTCTGACATCTGTCGACGGCGCCCAAACCATGTTTGGAAAGCCATTGATCAGGCACTGAACCACAAAGTGTGTCAGAACAATTTAATCGAAATAACCATTAGTGGGAACAACCTTTCCGGTGTGCATTTAGCCGAGCACTTTGCTAATGGGGTTCGAGGAAACTATAGAACATCTACTGCGCTACTGCCCGTCTGTTTAATATGAAAGACATCGTCTCGGCACAGCTCTACATCAGCTAGATAGAAAGCCGTTCACCTTGAACAAGACCTTGGGACCATGGCCTCGCGTATCGCAGCCACAAAAGCCCACAAGAGCGCTGCTGTGATATTCAAAAGCTACCGGATTGAGTCAGCGTCTGTGATCCGGGCTGAGTCACCGAATGATATTCCCAGTGGAATTTCTCTTCTACTTTCAATCTTTCCATCCCCCTTTCCCTTTCCCCAGTGTAGGGTATCCAACCTGGCTCAGTCGTGGTTAACCTGCCTACCTTTCATTTATCACTTGCTTTCTCTCCCTCTCTTTTGCCAATGCAGAGAAACTACTGGGAAGGATTGCTCATACTCATATTACTTACTATAATACTGATACAATTTTTCTCGCACCTACAGATGAAGCAGAAATAGTGCGCACATTTCCTTCCCTAAAAAACAGTAATGCTGTCGATGTCGATGGATTTCGGGTAGAAGCGATTAAGCACGTAATTGACCTGCTTGCTCCTTGTCTAGCTTACGTGTTTAATCTGGATTTTCAGTCTGACTGCTTCCCGAATCTCATGAAAATCTCAAAAGTTTCTGTTATATTTAAAGGTGAAGATATTAATGATGCTAATAATTACCGACCAATTTCAATAATACCTGTGTTCTCTAAGGGATTAGAGAAAATAGTATTCCGCGACGTAAATAGCTTCTTTTACAAACACATTATACTTTCAGAATATCAGCATGGTTTTCAACGTGGTAAATCAACACAGACGGCGCTGTTAGCTCAAAAAGAATTATTGATAACATCAAAGAAAAAAAGTTTACGCTGGGTGTTTTCATTGACTATAGCAAGGCCTTCGATTTCCTAAACCACTACATTTTACTGGTGGAGGTAAACGCTCATGGGGTACGTGGTGTAGCTATTTCATTCTTTAGTTCATATCTGTCTGAGATGAAACAATGCGTTTCATTTGCTAAGTGTATTTCTTTTTTAAAAGCATTTCTTGTGACGTGCCTCAAGGAAGTATTTTACGACCAATGATCTTCAATATCTACATAAATAATATTGTTAAGATAAACAATGATGCCTCATTCCTACTCTACGCGGATGACACTAGTATTTTTGTTTCTGGACAAAATCCAACTGAAATTGTTGCCAGAACCCAAGATGTACTTTCAGATGTACTGAAATGGTCTACTGCTAATGGCCTACGAATAAATGCCAAAAACAAAACAAAAACAAATACTGTCTTTTTCAGATCCCGAGGCATGGAGGTTAACGTGAACCAATCATTAACGCTTGAGGAAATACCCGTCGAAATAGTGGATAAACATAATGTTCTGGGTGTGACTTTTTCTGCTCATATGACATGGACGTGTCATATTGAATCACTGACTAAATCATTTTCGTGTGCTGCTGGTGTTTTGTCACGATGTAGGCACTTCATTCTAGAAGAAGCTGAACTTCAGATTTATCATGCTCTGTTTTCGTCTCATATAAGTTACTTCCTGTTAGGCCTGGGACACTACGATCCTAAGTAACATAAAAAAAATTCACCTATTCCAGAAAAGAGCACTACGGTATATTGCAAACGTCCCGTGCAATAGTTCTACAGAGAACTTTGTTTACTCGTTATAAGATAATCAGTGTGAAACTCATTTTCGATTTTCGTTTAATGCATGCTTATTTCTTCCCAAAGGAACAATTCGGAGTGCTTATTAAGGATTCATCTAACATAAACATGCAATACACTGATTCACGTACCCGCATCGCCGACAAGTGGCTTGTTCCTCGTTCCCGCACGACCTATTTTTTGCAGCCTCTTAGATTCACACTGCCGTCCCTACTTAATAAATATGAAGAGAAAGACGCCAACTTTTCTACGTTTACAAAAAAGAAAAGAAATGCGTGACTTTTTTCTAACTTTTGTCTAATGTCTTTTACAATAAACGGTCCGAACCTGATCACGAATGTTTCATTACTCTTTGTATCGCGTTTATTATTTTTCTCGTTTTATTATATGAGTTGACGTGAACATTGAATGTTTCAGCTACAATGTACAGCCGTCCTGGAGTGTACTAGTGCATCGACCTCATTTGTTCTATTGTTACGTTGTTGTATTTGCACAACCTCCTTTTAATTAATTTTTAAAGCTGTATTTTTTGTTCTATTATTGCAAATTTGTTTCTTGAAAAGTATGCAGTTTAATATTGCTGTCATGTACGGGAGCCTTTAGGCATTTTCAAGTGGTGCTATAACCGCTTTTGTCCTAAAGGAGTCCTCACTGTCGTTGGAAATAAAGATTTGATTGATTGATTGATTGATTGATTGATTGATTGATTGATTGATTGATTGATTGATTGATAAGTACGGAACATCTACGTTCAAAAGTTTCTTTGTGACCGGGAAGGTCAAATCTACCGCAACTGAGCCCAGTCGATTCCGCGCGATTGTAGACAGAAAATAAGCAACAAGACAGTGAATACACGACAGAACGTTACTGCGCTAAAGCCATTGCAAAGCACAGAACATCTACGTTCCAAGCCTCGCGCACTGCAAGAACAATCACACCGAAACGGAGCGCACCCGCGAACGATTAGGCACGAAATAAACATTCAGACAATGCCCACACTGAGGAACATTACTGAGTCAGAAACATGACAAGCCGCTGCTCCAAAGTGATTGTCAAACAAGGATGAAAGAATAAGAGGCGACGATTCTGATTTAATTCAGGAGCGGTCAGTTCGGACAGCTTGGAATAAATTTCTAGCCTAGATTCCAGTACCAGCATTGTAAAACACTGCCCGCACTGGTTGGACAAGGCTTAATGAGCCCAGAAAGTGTTTGAGTGTCCTCTGAAGCTGTCGCCAGCAGTTTCGTGTAGTCCACCCAGCTGCGGCCCACGATAAGGGCCGAAACAGAGGTTTGCTGAGCCGCACCGGGCACCGTGAGTGCCGAAGTGTAAACACGGAGGCAAGAGATGCAGCTGAGGCCACCAGTGGATGCGTCGTCACGTGACCAAACACGATCCGCGTGGAAATGGTCTTTAGGACATTTCGTTAAGGGGTATGGGTGCGCTCGTAATAAAGAAGTATTATTTCAAGTGGGAAGTAAAAAAAAAAATACCAGTAGAACTAACCTGGTGTAGCTATTTTGTAAGCGATAGCCTTGCGAGCTTCCCTCAGTATATAAACTGGGTATTTCAAGCGAACACTTTCAAAAATGTTTTATTGTTGCCTGTGGCAGATATCACAGTTCTAGTTCATGAGCTTGTCTACGCGAAGCGGCGGACAATACTTGCACAAAAAATTGAGATGCGAAATCGGCTGATTAATGAAAATTCAATAACTAAGTTTCCAAGCAATTACATTATGGTCCATATTGCAATTTACAAATTATAGCAGTGGAGTTCGCAAGGCTGATCCACTTGGAACGAATTTTCAAGATGACACCAGTTTCGAGATATAAATTGCCGAACTTCGTGCAGAACTGCATTGGCGTTGCAGTTATTTAGTTAACGAAACGCCATTTCATGCACTTAAGCACGCAAGTAACTGGAACGCCAATGCATTTTTCCGCAAATTTCGAAAATTTATATCTCCAATCTGGTGTCGCCCAGAGAATTCGTTCCAAGTGGATCCGCCTTGCGAAGTCCACTACTAGAATTTGTAAACTGCAATAAGGATCATAAGGTAATTAGCTTAAAATATAATTCGTGAATTCCCGTTAATTAGTTCATTTTGTATTTCATTTTTTTGTATAAGTAGTGTCCGCCGCTTCAAGTAGACCGGCTCATAAACTAGAATTAAGCTATCTGCCACAGGCAACATTTAAAAATTTTGAATGTGTTCGCCCAAACACCCTGTATAATGTTACGTAGTATTGAAGACATGCACACCCACATCGACATTTTACACATATACATATGTACACGTTCATTGTTTTTCAAATTGGCTTTCACGCAAAGTGAGCACCTTGCTATCCTTGTTCTGTCCACTTTTCTTCTGACACTTCTTCAGTGCGTCCCTGTTGATACTGTCGATCTTCTTCACTACTGCCGCTGTCTCAGCAGATGACACAGATCAGAGGCCTGCCTTGGGAGGAGTAGTTGGCGCACTTTAATACTTTGAAGTTTGTGGCTCTCAAAAACACCTTATTTATACCTTCTCCAGTTGTCAGCCTCTCCTAAACATTTCCTTCTTCTCAACTGTATATACGCTTGCCTATCAAATAACAATTATAATATGGCCTGTAGATACAAAGTCCTTCAACGACCTTTCGGCCCCAAACACATCTCCTTCATGAAATACGTGAAGAACAGTATTTTTGGGGGGGAGAGTGTTTTCGTATGTAGAAGTTGAAGTCGATGCAAGTTATAGAAATGCGATATCTGTTCTTGGCGCAAAGCTACAAATTTGTAAACTGCGTGTTTCGAATTTTTTCAAATTACTAATTTTCCGAAATTGCAATAAATAATTCAAACCCTAAATTTTAATTTTGCTTCCACCGCTGAATTATTCTCTCTAACATGCAACAAACTTCATTAAAATCGGCCCATTGGTCATCTGAGAAAAGCATTTCTGCGTTTTGCATGTATTCGAATAGGCGCATCGGAGTTGGGTCCGAGCTAAAGCTTCCTCTTACGTTCCGCGTGGTTCGAGGCTAGTCATATGTTGAAAACTAGTTGAAATTAGCGAGACGGCCGACGGCCACCACACCGATAAGCAGGGTGGCGAAAGTTTAATTCGCACGCGGTGGACTGCGAGCGAGCGTTAACAGACGACAAGTCGGCTTCTTCCGGAAGTGCGGAATTAATATCGAAATTGGAAAGCAGATGTTCGTTTACTTCAGCCTGTTTAATAAACTTCGTCAATGAATCTACACAGTAATCGTAAGGAAAAGTAGCACCGATCCAAGCACCCTTCATAGTTCAGCCGTTGGCAAATAGCGGCCGCATATAGAATAAGCTTTGTTACGAAATAAGCAGTCCAAAAAGAGAGAGAGGGGCAGCTTATTGTTGAAAAGAGAGCGTTTGGGAGAAAGGTGGCCTTGCGATCTCTACGTTCCGCGCACGACTGAGAAACTTGGCTGAGATGTTCACAACAGTGTATGTTATGCGCGGACCATGTTTTTTTCACCAAGCCCGAAGGGTTGCTCAGGACGCCTGTAAGATTTCACCGGTGCTGGGTGTGCTCGAATCCGTCTGATGCGATTTCCCCAAGCAGTGCCGCCCGACGCTTTAAATCTGTTCCGCGAATCTCGAAGGCCACGCAAAATGAAGGGGATCTCACGCGCGCGCCGCTTGGCGGCGCAGCTTGTCCAGAGGAAATCACGAGGCAGGAAGCCGGCTCCAGAATACGGCTCATACATGGTGCGACTCGGCAGTGTCTATTGGTACATTGCTTGAACACCACTAGTAAAAAAAATGGCAGATGCCTAATTATTCTTACGTAATTTGAACGCCAAATCATTACGACTTCTCTAATTAATTGGTTAAATACATCATATGAGACGCCATACATTGTCACGTGTCCGTCACAACTCTACCTTAATGCACCTTGCTCCAATATGTACCAACATTGATCCGCCTTAATGCACCTTGCTCTAACTTGTAGCAACATCAATCCACTTTATTCGATCTTAATCCACTTTAATTGACCTTAATTCTCTCCGGATTAATGCACGTTATTCCACCTAAAATCATCTTGTTATAACTTGCTCTTTTATTCACTTTACTATCGTCAAATTCACTTTCATTCTCATTTATTACTAGTAATTATCGTCGTTACACCATTTGCTATCTTCTGTATTGCTACTGACGTCATACGCGACGCCAATGACGTCACATTGATTTGTGGTACCATTCGTTGCGCACAACGCCAGTCTTTCTCCTCATGGGACATACAAGGTATGTCTTTTTAAGCTTCACCAATTTTCCTAAAAGATTATCTATGGCACATATCACAATTCTAACCCTTGATCGAAATTACTCGATGAGGCGGCCATTTTCTTCTACAAGAAATCAAAGTCGTCAATTGAATGATTAACGTAATTACGCTAATAGATGTTTTAATTATTTGCTCTTAGCCACATATTTAAATGTACGAATTATAGCTGCTGAGTTCGCATGGCCTATTCACTTGAAACGGATTCTCTGGACCGCAGCAGTTCTGAGATATTAATTTTCAGTGTCCGACGTAATGCATTGACACAAGGAAGGAAGGAAAAAGTGGAGAAGGAAGGCAGGGAGGTTAACCAGTTTAGCTAAGTATTGACACAAGAGTAACTGGAACACCAATGCATTGCGATGAACAGGTGGGCTCGGTGGCTGTGCTTCAGCGCAGACCACTAATCCGCTGCATTTCGCCATGCAGGTGCACGGTTTCCTCACCGGACTTCTTCTAGTGCCCGCAATTCTGGCCTTCCCCCAAGCCACAGCCATCCCAGAAATCTGGCCCAGCATACCCGGCGCGGGCTCCTTGCCTGCTCCCGCCACGACCGATTCATCATGGAAAACAGCGCCATCGCTACCTTCTTTGGATCCTCATTCACCATGGAACGCACCATCGTCAGCAACATCGTCCCCTACGTCAGCTATAAAGCCGGTCCTGTCATCCCCCGCGCTCTGTGGGCTCGGTGGCTGTGCTTCAGCGCAGACCACTAATCCGCTGCATTTCGCCATGCAGGTCAGTAGAACGTACCATTGTTTCGGGAAAAAATCCAGTAACTACTTCCTAATACAGCTACCGAGCCCATGGTGCTGCGCTACAATTGTTATTGAATGTGTTCATGTCATACGGTCTTTGCTGCTTTTGTCGGGTGATATAGAAACTAACCCTGGCCCTCCCGGTATTCAAGACGTAATGTCTGAATTAGGAAAGCTAGCTTCTGGCCAGTCAAAACTTATTACCGAAGTACTAGACCTAAAAAGCAAGCTACTAACAACAGACAAAACCCTATCGGATTTAAGTAAACGCATGACTGACTTAGAAAGGCATTACAAAGCCATTTCAACACTACGAACTGACCTTGATACCATAAGAATAGATACTACCCAAATGGCAGGTCAGATCGCACGCCTTTCTACACAGATGGATGATAACGAAAACAGGTCACGCCGTAATAATCTAATATTTTATAATATCTCCGATCCTAACCCGAAAGAAACATTTGCAGAATCTGAAAAAATCGTCATCCGCCACTGCAATGAACACTTGAACTTCGTCATTGATCCTAACCATATTGACCGTGCGCATCGCCTTGGACGCCTTACAGAAGGCCGTGCTCGGCCACTTATCGTAAAATTTAATCAATTCAAAACTAAAGAGTCTCTACTTTCTAATGGCCCTAAATTTAAGGGAAGCAATTTCAGCGTCGGAGAAGATTTCCCTCAACCCATCAGAATTGCTCGTAAAAACCTTATTGCTTTCGCTAAATCAAAATCAACGTCCTACTGTCTCCGCTTCAAAACATTACATATAGGTACCAAACGATACGTGTTTGACCATTCCACAGAATCTGTTAAGGAAATATCGTAGCAATTGCCCAGTCATCAGCATGTGCCTTCCCACCCTCGGCCCGCAGCGCAATCAAACTTGTTCCTTTCCGCTATTTTCACTAACATACGGAGCTTCATCCCAAAACGTGACATTATTTCTAATCTCGTTTCGTCATCTTGCAGTAACCTTCTAATATTAACGGAAACATGGCTCACAGGAGATGTAACGGACAGCGAAGTGCTCGCTGACCTACCAAATTTTCAACTCTTCCGAAACGATCGCAAGGGCACGAGGGGGGGAGGGGTACTTGTCGCCGTAGACCAAAATATATCATGTACATCTGTGAATACTATGTCTGATCTTGAAATCCTATGGCTTAAATGCCATGCCGCACCCTATTCGATTTTACTTGGCGTTTGCTATAGGCCCCCTCATAGTACTCCAGACTTCTCTTTCAAACTGAATAATATCTTAAGTGAAATAACCACCAAACACCCCAACATGCATGTAATTCTATTTGGAGACTTTAATTTTCCTAATATCGATTGGTCAAGCCGGCCTGCACCAACGGCTACATCAAGGGAATCGAACGAGTTCCTTGAGGTATGCCTCAACTTTAACTTATCTCAAGTGTTCACAGAACCAACCCGTGTCACCGATAACTGCCAAAATATTTTAGACCTTGTCTTAACAAGTAATCCTGAGAGCGTGTCATCCATCGCGTATCTTCCCGAAATCAGTGATCATAAAGTCATTCATGTCGACTTCGTAATTAAACCCGTATTCACCCCGACTGTTAAAAAGACTATTCGCTTGTATGACAAGGGCAATTATGAAGCAATTAATCATGAACTAACGCAATTTTACCCCAGTTTTGCAAGTGCCTTTCCTTGTCATACCATGGGTGAAAATTGGCACATTTTCAAAGAAAAACTAAACAACTTAGTTGGCAAATACATTCCCCAAATTAGCATTCATTCCAATTCAGCACAACCCTGGTTCAATAAAGCACTGAAGCGATTAGAAAACAAAAAAAACGTCTCTTCCGAGCAGCCAAGTCCCGTAACAACCCTGACGCATGGAAAAAATACAAAACCGCTGAAACTGCCTATCTGGAAGCCATACTTCATGCCAAACGCTCATTCTTTTATTCTGATGTGCCGAACATGCTTAAGAATGACCCAAAAAAATTCTGGCAAGTCTTAAGCCCACACGAGACGCGGACTATTACCTTATCAAATGAATCAGGTGATTCCCTAACCGACGCTGAATGCGCTCACTTGTTTAACACAACCTTTGCGTCAGTATTTACACAAGAAACTGAAATGTCATTTTCTATTCCTCATGCGAACTTTCAATGTACCATGCCACCTATTACATTTTTTCCATCTGGCATTACATCCCTCATAGACAATATCAAACTTTCATCGGCAGCTGGTGTGGACGACATTACGTCTAAACTTCTAAAAAACACTAAATATATTTGTGCAGCATATCTCTGTCTTCTATTTACACAGTCAGTTTCAGCAGGCGTGCTGCCTCCAGATTGGAAGCATGGAAAGGTCGTTCCAATTCACAAATCAGGCAACAAACACTCCCCATTAAATTATCGCCCCATCTCATTAACCAGTGTACCCTGCAAAATCCTTGAACATATCATCTACACACATATCATGGACTTCCTTAATGCCAACCATTTTTTTCATCCTGCGCAGCATGGCTTCAGGAAAGGTTTTTCCTGCGAAACGCAGCTAGCTATGTTCGTTCACGACCTGCATGTAAACCTTGACTCTAACTCCCAGACTGACGCCATATTCCTAGATTTCGCCAAAGCTTTTGACAAAGTTCCTCATGAGCGTCTACTACTAAAACTTGCCGCATTACATCTGAATACCAATATCTTAGCATGGATTAAAGAATTCTTAAGTAACCGTTCACAATCAGTCTTTGTCAACAATCAAGCATCTAACTCTACCCCTGTAACCTCAGGCGTACCCCAAGGGTCAGTCCTTGGTCCACTACTATTTCTAATTTACATTAATGACCTACCAATGCATGTATCTTCTAACAACCGTATGTTTGCAGACGACTGTGTAATTTATCGTAAAATTAACAGCATTTCCGATAACACGTCCCTTCAAAACGACCTGCGAAGTGTACAGGAATGGTGTAACCTTTGGCTAATGGAACTAAACGCTAACAAATGTAAGACTGTCTCCTTCCACCGCCGCAGAAACCCACTTGTTTTCTCGTGCGAAATTGCTGACGTCAACCTTGAATTAGTTCCTTCCTACAAATATCTCGGAGTAACCCTTTGCAGTGACTTAACCTGGGAAACGCACATTATGAACATCATTTCATCTGCTAACAAAACACTCGGGTTTTTAAAACGCCACTTGCGCCACGCCCCCCAACATGTAAAATTACTAGCCTATCAGTCTCTCGTCAGGGCGAAATTAGAATATGCATCCCCCATTTGGAACCCTCATCAAGTATATCTCATCAATCAACTGGAATCGCTTCAAAATCGAGCTGCAAGATTTATTCATTCTAAGTACTCCTACAACATCAGTATATCGGCACTAAAAACAGAATCTGCCTTATCATTGCTTGCATCTCGCCGCCGCATTGCTAGTCTGTGTCTTTTTCACAAGTTCTTTTACAGCTCACTTGGCAAAACACCATACATTCTCCCCCCGGCACGCATATCCAGCCGCACCGGTCACCCGCAACAAGTCGCGCGCCCACGTACACGCACCGTCACTTTTTCGTCTTCATTCTTTTTTCGTGCAGCAACAGACTGGAACGGCCTTTCCAACGAAATCACAGTCATAACCTGTCCTAGCACATTTTTAAACACCGTAACAAATTATCTTACCCTGTAATAAAAATATGGCTTTCAATTTCTTTATGTATGTATGTACCCACCCCTTATGTAATACCCCTTCAATGGGGCCTTTAAGGAAATAAAATGAAATGAAATGAAACACTTCGAAATCTAATATCTCCGAATTGGGGCTGTCCACAGATTCCGTTCCAAGTGGATACGCCGTGCGAAGTCAGCTGCTATAATCCGTAAATCGAGATATGTGGCGTAAAGTGATTAATTAAAAGTTATTCAGCGTAATTACGTTTCTTATGCAATTGAACGCTTTGATTTCGCGTAGAAGTAATGGCCGCCTGATCGCGTAATCTGTATCAAGGATTAGAATTGTGCTATCTGCCATAGATGATCTTCAAAAAATTTGGCGGAGCTATAAAAAAAAAAGAACACCCTGTATAACTTGTTATAATAGAGTGTATGGTGAACGCGAAATAATTCAGCTGGAATTTCTGTGTTACTCGTAAGTAACACCTCGGTTGGATGCACTTTGTAAATGTGCTTAAAAAAAGTTTATTTCGAAAAGAGACGATACGAACACTGAGTCACAGTCAGGGCACAATTCCACCAGGACGATAAAATATACAAAGTACGAAGCATTGAATACACTGCAAGTTTTCAAATTGTGTCCGAGTTTTCACGCGACAGTATATAACCACATAGATTGACCAAAACCCACAGTAACACACAAACTATATATATATATATATATATATATATATATATATATATATATATATATATATATATATATATATATATATATATATATATATATATATATATATATATATATATATATATATAATGATGTTCGTTATATACAATATGCCAAATTGTTACGGACAATGATGATGTTACAGAGGCACTTTACATAATTTTGTAGTGATAGTATGAGATGTGTATATATAAACATGATCATGTGTCGAGGGCATGCACACACAGAGATCACGGGCAACTACATTCTATGCGCATTCAATAAATACTTTTGATGGCGTGGCTACAAGAACCAGGCTGGTCAAAAATTAATCCAAACGCGTACATCAGCCGCCGACAAGAAACGGCATCAGCAATTTCGAAGGAACTCTTCCTGTCCAAAGAAGAACAACTCCTCTGACAGAAACGACAGTAGCTCAGAGTAGAGCCTCCCCATAAGTGGAAACAGAGCGCGGCGTCGACGTCACGCAGCAACTGCCTCTCACCGGCTACGTTACAGACAAAAGGCCTCCGCAGCAATTAAAGGTCGCCCGAAGCGGCCACGTGAGCAGCGACCAGATGTAATAAAGCGGTTAACTCCAAGGCCACGAAATCCAGTATGCACGGCCCTCCAAAATATCCTGGCAACGACGCATTGCAGCAGCACATGCTTGTTGGATTCTTGAAGGGGGCAATTGGGACACAGCGAAGATGGGACAACGCCCCACCGCTCAAGCCTGTCTCGAGTTGGATGCACTTGCCACCCTAGACGCCACATGAAGTCGCGTAGGTGGCCAGGCAGAAATGACGCCGTTATCGCACTCCACGACACGTTACTGGAACGTGCGCGGTGTGCTGGAGAAACTAGAGGAAGCAGTAAAGCTGACATTCTATCTACAACACGGTTTTCGAGAACGTCTATATCGGGACATGCCTGTTGTGTATGGCGATAAAATGCCAGGGCCGCAGAGTAATATGCAGGTGCGGTTAACACCTGTGGTCCGCGATTTAATAAGTGTCCGCCCGGCAACATGTAACGAATTTTCGTGCCAAGGAAACAGCAGGCGAGTTCACGCGCCGGACAGTGATCACGCTGTAACAGACGGGGCAGAAATCTTAGAGCAAGCAGCCGGCAGCGGACAGACGCGTATGGGAACGAGAACCCACCACAAGAGCGTGGTTGCCCAAGCGCCGCGCGACAGACCGGTTCCGTACTGCCCGACGAGAAGAAGGAACCGAGAAGGGACAGCAAGGACCTAGTAACCCGTAATGGTTGTTGCACAACGCTCAGTCCTTCGTACTTACAGCTGTCTTACAGTACTTACAGCTTACAGCTTACAGCTTACAGTACTTACAGTACTTACAGCTGTCTGTATCTTGCAGCCTTCGGCTGCAAGATACAGACAGCTGTAAGTACCTTCTAATAAGAGTAAATCATACCCTTGAACATCCTGAATATATTGCCTTACATATTCAAGAATTGAGAGCCACACAGTTTGTTATGCCATCATAAGTGTAATGAATGCCTAAAATACGAAAAAAATTGCTCTTTTGAAGATGGAAAAGGGCACTTAGGCGTGTCTTTGGTGAACCAATGAAAAAATAACATTTTGAAAAATTTAGCGCAGCACAGGAAATATTTACGTACTCAGTGAAAACTCGAAGGCTTGTGATAAGCTATCCTCATTCCTGGGATACAATGTGATGATGTGCGTTTCCAACACGGCTATCAAGCAGTGGCAGACCGAACACGTAAGGGCCTCTCACTATTGAGTGCAGAAATAACTCAAGGCTTAGCACAAAGAGTACTGCGGATAGAGGGCACCCTTGACGAACACCACGAGTAAAGGGAAATGGTGCACTTTCACGACCATCTGGAAACAATGTATTTCGGATACTTGAATAGCAATTCCAAATTACTTCGACAAAATTTAGTGAAAAGCCTATCGAGGTCAATACATTATATATGTAGCTATGTTCAAGGCGATCGAATGCATTTTCTTGATCTAGTGAAACCAAGACACCACGTGCTGACTCTTCGTTGAACGTATATAATGACCTACACGCTGACTTGGCCAGTGAGTAGGTCATTGTATTACGTGTAACGAACGAGATACTAGGTATCTCTCTGCGAAGGACTGAACATGCCTGATGGTGGCCTATTAAGAAAGGCATCAGGCTTCCCATGCTTCGAGTGACAACAGCTGTTAAGGTGTTGTAATCAACGCTGAGAAGCGTGATTAGCGTCCATTCCTCTGGACGAACTGATGATGGATTGTGCTTAGGTACCAGCACAATACGACCATTGTGAAAACTAGACGGGAATTCAAAGTTCTCAAAGCAGCGGCTGATAAAAGACACGAAAGTTGCGCGAACATTTTCCCAGAATCTTAGATAAAACTCAACGGGTAACCCGTCTGGCTCTGGGGCCAAACCACGCTTCATGGAAGATAATGCTGGCTTAACCTCGTCAGCCGACGGTCGTGCACAAAGACGTTCAGTGACCTCAGGTTGAATATGAGGCAGCCCACTAAGCACTTCGACGTTACTATGATCCATTCGCATAGTCGTGCGCGCCATGTTTGCAACATGCGATACAAAGAGCGAATAATCACGCGCGGGAGGCTACAAAACAGGAGGGGCTCTTGAGGCTGTAGAACCGCATGCATTCGGCGGTCTAAAAATGAGTTTCTTGCAAAGCGCGGATCTTCAGGGTGTGCACACGCATTACACCTGCATCGCCAAGCAGCAGCTGACAAAGACGACGCCGCGATGAGGCGTTCTAAACGCATCCGTAACTCACGCTGCCATGACCACATCAGAGTGAGTTGATTGACCCGAACGCCAATGCAGAGCTTCGTGGAAGCATCAGCCAGTTTTTCTAACATACGTCGTCTGAGTGCACGTCCATCAACTGAACAATCGAGACACCACTGCACCTTTAGCTTGTCCCATGACTCGGGTCAGATCTATTGAGATAGGCACTCAAGACTTTTGACAAACAAGAGCGTGAGCACGCGTCATGTTGAACGCGGATGTCGAGGCGCAAGGTTTTGCTGATGAGGCAGCAGGGAAGCAGACTTGAAGCATAACTGGTCTGTGATAGAAAGTATGAACAGGAGACGAATGTAAAGTTATCACATCAGATTGGCAGATATACTGAGCTAAATTGCTTGGCACATAGGCAAGGTCTAACCTGGTTGACGAGGCGCCGCGTCACCACGTCCAGACAAATGAGGAACCACGAAAATGTCGATATTTATCCAACAACGAAAAGTGCTGGACGGGGCGACGCAACTCCCGTGCGTTCTAATCAAGGTGACCTTAGCCCGGGACTTGCACATCTGCTCGCGTGTCTATGACGCAGTTAAAATTCCCAAGAAGCACCGCGGGAACACCGTCCAGGAAGTGCACGTCCAGGTCACGAAAAACATAATTGGACCTAGTGGCTTGCGCGGGTCCATAGATGCACATATACGCAACCTAAATGAACATAGTATACCCTCAAATGCCAATATCCGCGCTGTTTCATAATAAAAGTGATGATGATCTCGCAATAAAGCTCTATTGAAAATAATAATACCGACTCCACTTGAGCGCGATGTCGCGAAAGAAAAAGAAATAGTCTGGGTTAATGTACGTTTCAAAGCAAGAACATCTTCAATGGTGAAAAAAATTATTTCTCACAAACACAGAATGTCACGATTTTTAGCGCGGGCCACGCTGCTAAGTTCACCTTGTTATGTAGGACTTCGGAACCCCTGCGTGTTTAGTGAAATCATATTCAGGGTGTCAGCCATAATTAATTAAAAGTGTCACCGAACTGACCTGGTCATGTTATTAAAGTCGGCGCCCAGGAAACAAGTCCAAGGGACATGCAGTACACACGTCACTTCTTCGACCCTC
Source organism: Dermacentor albipictus (assembly GCF_038994185.2). Lineage (NCBI taxonomy): Eukaryota > Metazoa > Arthropoda > Arachnida > Ixodida > Ixodidae > Dermacentor > Dermacentor albipictus. The sequence continues at coordinate 53,064,670 of NC_091826.1, read as the reverse complement.
TCAAAAAAGGCCAAGGTTTTTTCGGCCGCTGTAACACGGCGCGGCCATCCGGGCCGCCGTCCGAGCCAAGGCTGACGCATGGGCACGCTTTGCGTGTCGTGGGACCACCATTTCTACTACGTCGACTCCGTCCAGGCTTGGCGAGAGTCCAATGCTACCATCGACTCCGAGGCAGAAGCAACTTTCTGATGATGATGTCAGTAGCGGTTGGGTTGCGGGATTGATTTCATCACCGCCGACAACTTCGGCAGCCGGGGAGTCATTCAGATGCAACGGCGCAGTGGCTTTTGCAGAAAAGCCACAAATTGGATGCGGCATCGTAAGCGACGCAATTGAAGCGGATGAAGCCACTGCAGATTTCGTGGGCATGTCGAGTGTAGAAATCGCAGGGTCATGGGTTTTAGCCATGTTTAAAACCTCGGTGCGATCAGGAGGACTGATGGTATAGCAGGCGAAGTGGAGGTGCTATCGGCCCCGGCATGCGTTTCTTCCGCTGCTTGAGAGGCCAGTGAACATGGCGTGTTGCAATCGGCCACGTCATCAATATCACAGTCCTCTCTATCGGTCGAGGAGGCCGGCGAACGTGGCATGTTGCGATTGCCCGAGCTACATGCGTCTTGGTTACCGTTTGTCCAAGCTGATCGATGCGGTGTCAAGGCAATTTCTTTGGTTACGGCGTCACACGCAGTCGCAACCGCAACTGACGCCGGCGGTAAGGGGGGAAACGCTCCAGCAGCAGCGCCTCAATATGAATGCCCCACGGTGCACTCGACGGTATGGTGACCATCCCCGCAACCTCGGCAAGGACTGTAACATCCGTCGCTTTCGTGGTCATGGATACCACGACGGTCACAGGACGCTGTGGTGCACTCTGCACGGTAGTGGTCGCTGGAGCCTCCTTGACGACACAGTTGCAAGCCGCTGTAGTCGAACGTCACACAATGACCAGAGACTCGCAGGTAATTGGGGCCAGGGGTTGTAGTGCTCATTCCCGACCGAACGAAGCGGGTGCTCGCGAGCGCACCATTTCGTCCGCTCGCAAGACCTGCGTTGACATACCCAACCCTGCCGTATGGTGATAATGCTTGGACGCGAACTTCGTTCGGAAGTAAGGACAGCAAGAAGAAGCAGGTTACGTTGATGACCTGCGGGCCGACGGGAACGACAGGACAAGGCTCGCCACCGATGACAAGGCAGCCAGCATCGACGATTAGAGACATGAAAGCCATGCTCTTGAGGATCACTTGAAAGTAAAGGCATCCGATGTGCTGAACACAGTAGACATCAGAGAGGCCATCTTTTGAGGCCGTCGCGTCGATCACAGTCTCGGGACCATTGCCCGTAGGGACAACAACACGGAAGATTTTGGCCTTCGAGGGAGTCCACGACGCTCTAGGCGCCATGGCGTGAGGGTGGAGGCCCCTGACCTGAAACACGCAGGGACATCAGCAAAAACTTCTTTCTCCGTATTTTGGCTCGTTGGGAGGAAATGCCGCAGAATAGCGTGTGCGTTCGAGAAATTCCCAGGTTGAAGTAAAATTTCTCGGCGTATGTTCTCGCTGCTACGTCCTCGTGTTTCTTGCGCTATAAGAAAAACTTCGAAAAAGTAATATCATAGAGAACGAAATTTCAACAAGAGCGGACACTCCCATAGAGCCCAGCGGCCGAATTGACTGTAGCACACCAAGCGGATTTTACTGACTCCTTCCCGTTCCGGTTTTGGGCGCGCGCGTTTTGAACACCAGTTGGTACACGCCGCACCGGCTCCGCTGCTCAGCGCCGCATTCATTTTTTTTTCGCTCCTGCTGAACCTCGCGTGGCCTTGGCGTGGAATCGTTTCATTATTAGGTAGAAATGATTTCGATTGACCTTTACAAGACTGCTCCGAATCTGTCAGGTGCAATTTCATCAAGAAAACGAAATACGTCTTCTGAAATGATGAAATGTTTATTTTGCTCTATATAAATGCTCGTTCCGGGCTTCTTCTGCATTCATCCAAAGTTGTGGCACCAGGTAAGCAGCAGTCGTTGCCGTACGATGCTCCACCGGATGCCACCAGCTGAAAGAAAGTAAATTACAAGCATGTATCATTTCGGTATATTGACCTAACAGGAGTATTGCATGTAGAGGCGAAACGTGCGTATGTGGAGAATGAGTGGCATACAGATAAATTCACTTTTACGTACAATTCACAGCGAAGACTCCTCCCAAACAACGCCATAAAATCTGAACATCCGATTTGCAAGCACCCCTCCTTTCCCGGGCATTGTTTCCTGCACTTTAAGTGCACAAATACACGGGTGACTGCGCGTTTACAAAACAACTTGGCCTCAGTCGACACGATGGTACGCCAAGTACACAAAGGTGGCTACAACACAGGCTCTGCCAGACCATGTTACACACTCGCAGAATGCCTTGTAATCGCAGTCAAGTCAGACTCGTGGGTGCAAAGCCTGTTTTCAGTCGCTCAGAATACATAAATGTCATGTTCTTGAGCTCCTCCGTGTTAGCTCCTACGCGTCCTGCCGGCGCATGTAACACTCCCGTGTTATCACTCTCGGCAATCGCTCGTCGCGTTTTCGAGAAGCGTGAGTACCGAAATAAGGTATATGTTGTTGCAGGGCTATAATATGCGTCACAAACTTGTCCCACTAAAATTCCGTACACGCAAAACTAACTCACTATGGCCGGCTTGCTTTTTGCTAACAGCTTCACAACCCTAGGCGTGATGAGCAAGCCTCAAGATATTCCAAAAAGTTACCAAATAAATTACAATACCTTTTCGGGTCAGAAAACGCGTCACGAACTTCTACCAGCAAGATTCAGTACACGCGAAACTAACTGCGGCACACAGCCGAGCTTCTTTTCGCTAACTGCGCCACTACGCCGAGCGCGGCCACTGTGCTTGAAGAGTACCGAAAAAGTAGTGAAATTAGTTAAAAATAATCTCTTGGGTAAAAGAAAGCACCAAAACTTGTCCCGGTAAGATTCAGTACACGCGAAACTGCGTCACACGGCCAAGGTGCTTTTCGTGAGAAAGCCAGGTGCTACGAGCGTGCCCAAAAACTACCGAAATAGGTTTTAATTATGCTTGGGCTCATAGAAAGCTTCGCGAACATCTCCCAGTACGAGTAATTAACTCATATTATAGGCTCGGACTGCGGAGCTGTTTTTCGATAACTGCGCCACTATATAGGTTCAGTTTTGTGCAGTAAGCCTAAATGTGCTTGAAGTGCGTCGCAGACTGTCAAACAAAATTCCTCACCTTGCTGTAGTCCAGTAGTGCAGCGGTGCCGTGTCGAAATGCAGACGGAACACAAGAGAACGCCGGGAGCCCCAAAAACGGGCTACATCCAAAGAGACGGGTCGCCGAGCACGCGAGCTTCACTGCGTAGCCGGCCTCGCTCACTCCTGCGGCTTGTCTGGCGTGCCGCTAGCTTCTTGCTAGGCAATGCAACAAAATGTTGCAAAGTATAAGTTCATTTACACGTAAAACTTTTTCACTTTTAGTGGGAAGGAATAAAAAAAATAAAACGTTGTCTGGAAGTTTATTTCACATTCTTTTTTTCTGATGCTCGCATAAACTAACGGATGGTGTTGAAACTAGGTGTGACGTTTCCCCTCTTGTTGAATTTCTTTCTCTATGGTAATGTCTTGAACGTCGAATGGAAAACCAGTTGGCAAACTTTTTAAATTTTTACGAACATAACAGTTTATGAGCATTTCAATGTAGGTCTATTTCGTTTCAGCCACAACAGTAGCGCAAGGGTCCTTTAAATTTTCTTTTAAGGTGTTCCAGCTAACCGAGAGATTTATCGTTCCTCTTGAAGACCAAAAGACTATTTTGCAAAAGAAGCACATAATCTTATATTGAAGTTCTCGTGGAAATTTCGCAAAGTCTTATCTAACTTTAAATATTCCCGCTGTATTCATAATCATTTGACACATTTTAAAGCAAAGCATTCTTTGCCTCTGCCCCCAGCCTTGTGGGTGCTGGATGGCGACTTCTACTGTCCTGTTATACAACTTTGAGCACTGTTTAAGTGCTACAGGATATGTGACACTGTATCTGTGAATCTTCGACGAACTCCCAAAATGAGAACGTATCACCGGATGAGTGCCTGAATAGATAAGGAGAACGAAAGGTGATAGGCGAAGTCGGCAGCCGAAAATTGAACAAGTCGGTTACAGAGTCATGAATAAGCCGGCATCAAAAGCAGTCAAACGTGGAGAAAGAAGAAAGGGGAACAAGTTAGGTAAGTGCTATTAACATCAAGGCTGTAAATCTCCAAGAGCGGGCATTCACTGAGGAACATTAAGCAAACGAGAACTGAAAAAACGGAAGGAAAAAGAGGGCAATTTAGCCTTGTTCATCACCGATTTGAAACAAATAGGTGCGGAATCGGCTGCCGATTTTTCCGTGAAACAATTAGAAGGATGCTCGAGATGCAATCGCACCATCGACACCGCCGCCATCTTGCTGCTGTCACAGCTGATGATGCAAGTGCGGAACGTGCATGGAGAACCGATTAGGTATCTATACCTCGTTTCGTAGCGACGTATTCTGCGACGATCACCTTCGGCTATAGTTCCGTCACGGCCGCTGGATTAAAAAAAAAAGAAAATTGGAGAACGCTTCTGCTTCGTCTCTAAGATGATACTGAACAAATGTTTTGCGGCCGAGTTTTTTAGCCAAAATGAAAGACTGGGTGCTGAAAGCAGCTGACACACCCTAGTTTTCAGGCAGAAACTAGGGGTAAATAAAGAATTTAGTGCATTTTTCGGAAAGTATCGCGTCTCACGGCCGTGCCGTTAACTAGAGGAAGTGGCGTCGGACGGGAGCGAACGACGTCTCAACTGCGCAGTAGCTCGCGGCCGCATACTTGTTTCCGCAATCGGAGCATTTATTCAATTCTGGAATACCGCCGTTTGTGTCTTGTGCTGCTTGTAATGTGATCACCGAAGCACCTGGCACTGCGCAGGAGAATGCCTCTACGCTGCTGCGCGCAAGGGTGTGAGAAAAGAATCGACGGGCGAGATAAACCGCGCCATACCTTTCCGGCATAGCCGAAGTTTCGAAGGATGCGGTTTAGCACTGCGCGCCCATCGCAGCGAACACGGTTACCTTGAAAGCGTGGCTTTCTGTGCACCGGAAACTTCGAGGACAGCGACTGTCAGTTGAGCTCTGCTCTAATGCAGAGCTGCGACATGTCAGCGAAAGGGCGCTGTGGCATCACAGTAGCAGGGTCTTTCAATACCATTCATCGGGTCAGATAGATGGCGATGTAAAGAAGGAAAAGCCGCTAGGCTCTACAGTTCCTGAGGTAGCACGGACACTTGGGGGAGGGGGGGCTATTCTGTAAGGGCCCACCTAGTGGACTATCCATTGCATCCGCTCCGGATTGGTTGCAGCTCTACGAGCGAGGAGGAGACGAGTGGCCCTAGCAAATCAGCAGCGCCGAAATGGCCAATCCACTAGGTGGACTCTTGTGCAATACCTTCCCTGGTCTCGAAACGTTCGCGTAACGCTATGGAGAGCTTCATATAGCGCCCGCAGTGGGGGCACTACAGCGCTGGCGCAAGAGGAAGGTAGACTGGAGCAGACGACGAATGGACGCCACAGGCGTTCTATGCGACTGCTCGCTATCGCGCAATGGTCGACTGCCTGTATCGGCGTGTGAATATTGTCGACACAATGTGCGAATCGCCGCCCTATTTTATGCGAAGCATATTACGAGGGCTCAACCCAGCTCCTCAGGCGCGGCGGTGACCATGAAATCACGTGACACCGTGACGTCACGACAGAGGAGAAGTGGCTTTGGCTCAACTCTTGCAAGACGGGCTGGGTGGGAATCGAACCAGGGTCTCCGGAGTGTGGGACGGAGACGCTACCACTGAGCCACGAGTACAACACTTCAAAGCGGTACAAAAGCGCCTCTAGTGAATGCGGTGTTGCCTTAGAAACGCGCTGTTTCTAAGGCGTGCGTCTCTTGCTCAGGCGCACATTTCGTTGCCGCGCCGAACGCTGCTTTGCTCGACGCTCACCGCGTCCAATGTGGGGCGCGTAGTCGCTGCCCTGTAGCCCATTGTCTTACACCCCTTGGCGGGTCGACGGGAACGCTGTCGCGTTCCACTCTTGAAGGCGAAGAAGTAATGCATGAGTTGTTTCTTCGTCTAGCCGAACCAAATATAGCCAAGCAACAGCAGTTCACCAGGCTAAACAGTGGTTCAACAACTAAAATAAAGGCTAGTATGCTTCGCATCCTGGGCTTAACCTTACCTAAGCCACAGCCATTTTTTTTGTGCAGCGTTCTGAAACTTAAGCGAGACCGATTTCGAAACAGCTTCAACGCCTTGTTACAACAATGCCTGCTGTAGCTGCTTCTGCTGCGAGCCGGCACACATGACGTCACGACGTTCGGCGTGCAGCTCCGTGCTTGCAGGCGTTCAACCGCCGGGAGCTCGCGTTCCACCAAAAATAGAGCCATATGCGTTGGAAAATAGGTGAGATAAGTCGAGTCTTTCGAGTCGAATTTGGATGCTTGCCCTTATTTATGTCATATTCTTTTGCTCAGTATTCCTTAAAGAGTGGAACACTATAGCATTAAAAGATCCCTGACTGCTTCTCATGCTTCACGGCAACCGCAGCTTATGCAACCATAATGTTCACCGCAAAGCGCTGGCGGCGAACGCTATGCACAAAGGCGAGCTTTCTGGTAGAAACGTGGCCTCCTGCGTGGGCCAATTTTCTGTTATTATGCGAAGCATATTACGAGGGCTCAACCCAGCTCCTCAGGCGCGGCGGTGACCATGAAATCACGTGACACCGTGACGTCACGACAGAGGAGAAGTGGCTTTGGCTCAACTCTTGCAAGACGGGCTGGGTGGGAATCGAACCAGGGTCTCCGGAGTGTGGGACGGAGACGCTACCACTGAGCCACGAGTACAACGCTTCAAAGCGGTACAAAAGCGCCTCTAGTGAATGCGGTGTTGCCTTAGAAACGCGCTGTTTCTAAGGCGTGCGTCTCTTGCTCAGGCGCACATTTCGTTGCCGCGCCGAACGCTGCTTTGCTCGACGCTCACCGCGTCCAATGCGGGGCGCGTAGTCGCTGCCCTGTAGCCCATTGTCTTACACCCCTTGGCGGGTCGACGGGAACGCTGTCGCGTTCCACTCTTGAAGGCGAAGAAGTAATGCATGAGTTGTTTCTTCGTCTAGCCGAACCAAATATAGCCAAGCAACAGCAGTTCACCAGGCTAAACAGTGGTTCAACAACTAAAATAAAGGCTAGTATGCTTCGCATCCTGGGCTTAACCTTACCTAAGCCACAGCCATTTTTTGTTTCACACTTTCAATATTTCACTCGCACAAGATTTAACATAAAAGGCATGCGCTACCGGTGTTTTGTTTCACAACATTCGTTTGTGGGCTGTCATTCTCAAAATTCAAAGGATCATTGTGAAGAATGTAATACTAGGTCTGAACAACTTTAGCAATAGAACTTTTGTACCGTATAGATTATACACGGCAATTTTATCTCACAGTATGGCCGGCACCGATACCGGATTCTCTGCGACACTGGGCCCTCAACACTATCGCGGTAGAAAGGCAGGCTGCTACGGGAAAGAACTGGACAACCGTAGCTGCATTCTCGGCCGCTTCGCTAGGCCGAACGGCCCAAGCTCTCGGGAATGACACGCATCGGCTTCCACGGGCGACGGCATTCGAAGCGTGTTAGTGCAGTTAGCGACGAATTTTCGACGCCGACCCCTGACAACAGTCCCGGGCTGGTGGCGCGGCAGTGAATTTTTTTCGATGCGCGCGGCAAGCCCAACCTTTCTCTCTCTCTCTCTACCGAATCATGCAGGAAAACAATCTCCTCAGGCTGGTCAATGCCTTCGTATTATGCCCCTTCACATACACGGTTTATATGCACAACTGGCTCAAAGTGGAGCGAGTCAAGCTCAACGCTCTCATCCGCAAAGTAGTCAAGAGGGCTCTCGGGCTTCCCATCAGGACCCATACCGAGGACTTCCTCAAGCTGGAGGTGCATAACACCGCCGAGGTGATTGCCGAAGCCCAAGAACGTGCGCAACTCACTCGCCTGAGCACCACAGCGGCAGGTAAACGCATCCTCGAAGAGCTGGGTTATCACCCTGCGGTATTCCCGATGGTCAGTACCCCGATCCCTAGGTGCATTCGAGACAAGTTCGAAGTGGTCCCGGTGCCCCGAAACGTCCATCCCGTCCACAACGAGGGCAGACGCAAGGCCAGAGCAGCAGCCATCCTCAAACAGATCAATCAACGAGACATTAGAGCAAGCTTCATCGACGCTGCGGAGTACAGAGATGGGAAGACCTTTGCCGTCGTTGTGGTCCACTCCAGCGGCAAGATTTTCAATAGCGCCTCCATTCGCACTTCAGACCCCGGAGTCGCCGAGCAAGCCGCGATCGCCCTCGCCCTGCTAGACGGTCGTGGGTCCGAGATCTATAGCGATTCGAAAACGGCACTTAGGTCTTTTCAAAAGGGTTGTATCGCCAAGCAAGCTACTCGTCTTCTTAGCAGCTCGAGACTCTATGCTCTGACGCATCATTCAATCCTCTGGTTTCCCGCTCACATAGGGTCGGTCGAGGGTGCTCCTCCGAACGTCACTGAGTCTGCTCACGAGGCTGCGCGTGACCTCACCGACCGCGCTTGCTCTGTAAGAGCGCCGACTTCCCTCCTCGCTACGGCCACAGAGACGCTCCCGCTACTCACAACGAGGTTATTAAATTCTTCTACATGTATCGAAGGGTCTTTCCACCTCCTCACCCCAAGTTGAATAGGGCGCAAGCCGTTTCGCTTAGACTTCTACAGACCAGCACATATCCGTGTCCGTTCTTCACGAGGCTTACCCCGACGTGTATCGCGACGACGCCTGGCCGTCCTGCGGGCAGACCTACACTCTAGCGCACCTGCTCTGGGAGTGCGAGTCGACATACCCCAAGTTCACCACGGAGGAGTGGGACTCGCTTCTTCGTAGCCCCACCCTAGAAAAGCAAATCCTGGCTGTCCGGTGAGGACGCGAACTCGTCGCGCACCCGGCTAGTCCCACGTCGGGACCGGCAGGTCTAGCCCCCCAGCCCGTTCGCGGGCACAAAAAAGTTTCTTCACTCGCTCACTCAGTCACGTGGTACGTTTTCAAATCTTGAGTACTTCCTTTGTATGCAAGGCACCGCCCCACTGTATAATCCTTCTCTTATCGGAGGATAGATCCTAGAAACAATGGCGGACCCCATCCTGAGCCCATAATTAAGGTTCCTAATGCGTTTATCTGATTTCTGAGAACATGCCCACTTTGTCAGAGAATTTGAAGGTTAGCCTAATGAACTGTGTTGTGTGCACACTAATTCTGAAGTATTTTTGAGCCTCTGTTCCCAGAAATTCTTTCACGTCACCCGTCGCTTTTACTTCAATTTTCTATTTTGCCGAAATACCTGCTGTTTACCTTCCTGTACGGTGACTGCTCTCCTTTCGCGAAGGGCCTTTAGGCACTTTCAAGCTTATCACAAATTAAAGTTGAACAATTGGTAGGGATGCATGTTTCCGAGAGGCAAGCATGTGAACGTATGAACAGGGACGCTAGTATGTAAATGAACAGGATGTAGTGGCTGCCTTCTTTCTGCCTATTTGTGTCTGTGCTTGAACGCCTGCACTTGAGCAACACTTTCAACCTGTTTGCAGCAGCTTTTCACCTGAAGGGTCCCCTACGAATTGTTGGAAAAATATATCTTTATTTCCCTTTACCCCAGGGCCAGGTAGCCATTCGGCTTGGCAATGGCTAAACCCCTGTCGTTTCGCTTTGTTTTTACTCCTCCTTCCGTTAACTTACTTACCAATTTGTCGTAGTTAAACGAATCACGTTGAAAGGTTCGCACACGTGGGTAAGTCAGTGCGCACGGCTGTCTATTGTTATGCGCGGAAACTGCTCGCCGCGACGTGATCGTGACCTCAACCTCTTCAGCTTGCGCGCGGTTCATTCACGCATTCCAAGTTCTTCGCTTTTTCGGTATAGTAACCTTAACCGCGATGTTGTAGGCATTCGTTCCACCAGATTCTGCGCTACTCATATCATCCACCATTCACGGCTGGCTGATCCCATTGTTGACATGGGCTGGGTGACGATCTAACCACTGACGATGCGAAAACAAAAGCGGGGTAAAAGACATCGCGAGAAAATCGTGGCCCGAGAGTTGCTTTGTGGAAGCCGTGCTTCTTTGCTTTCTTTTTTTTTTGACGACTGGCATTTCAATATCCCTTATGGCATGCGGTCCTTTTCGGTCTTACGCAAGGAGTTCACTGTGATCTATACAGATATGCAGATGCAGACGTACCAAGTACAGCTGTGGCTTCGTTTTCTTTTTCTTTCTCTCTGCTTTCGCAAAAAAAAAAACATCAGAAGAAAAACTCACTGAAGTCATAAAAAAGTTGCGTAACTACGAAGCTTGCGGCATTCAAAGTCAAGTCGGACCCTACTTGGTGATAATCTCACGTTTTTCCCGCACTCCGTGTTTTGCCTCTGACGGATTGTGAAAATGGCGAAGCCAGTTCTAGGGTTCATTTCTTTTGGTTATTTGTCCGTACATCCACCCGATTCTTGGCTCATGCCCCATTGTTTGTTTTTAAAGGTGCATCATCATCGCACAGCTATCATAATGATCATCCTTGTCTTCATCACGTTGCTGAAACAGTGGGTTGCATCTGCAGTTATCTATAGCACCTTGTGCAACGCGCTCTTCGAACTCCGCGAGCATATCGAGCATGGTGATGACGATTTACAGTGAGATCGCTTCTAAATTGAGTTGGCGACAAGTAATCAACGGTACTAGACTACCTTCAGTTGTAAAACTCTCCCGCCGCGCGCCTACAGCCGCTTTCGCCGCTTCTGTGACAGCCGCCAGGTGGCAGTGCCGTTCCATCGAGCTCCACTGCAGACGCCTCGCCGCAGCCTTGAGCTCGTGCGGATGGGCAGTTGGCGCGTGTTTTACGCTCGCTGGTGTTCTTCCTTGTCCGAATCAGTGATACCATGAGAAAGCGGTATCAACCTACAGGAATAAGATTTATCGGGCCAATAAGGAAGAAACGCACACAGCGAAGCGCAGAAGCTGCGTTTCTAAATGTAATGTGTTTCTTCCGGTCGTCTTAACGTTTCGCGCAGTTTAGCCTCAGAAGCCTGAAGATCTGGCCAAAGTACGTGATTTCAGGATGATCTTCATCCCCACCGAAGCTTCTCACCACGCCAAAGAAGCGATACAAAAACAAAGATGAGGTGAGCCTTTGAACACACAAGCCAAAAAAAAAGAGAAGTCGCTGGCTCTTCCACTCCGTGAAAATCGTTAAGCAGCGAAGCTGAAACGTGCGGCCCTCGTGCTTATCACTGGGTTAATCCCGAGGGTTCGTTAAAGTATTTCTCAATTATGTGGTCACACGCACAATCGGCTGAGACGGGGAGAACGACGTCACTGACGGTATGCCCGCAGTCCGCCGTTGTCACTTGCATTCTACGTCTCGAGTTTGCTCGGCGGCGCGGGCAGCAGCCTTCGCCCGCCATTTGCCGCTTGTGCTTCTTCGAAATTAAATTTCTTCAAAATTAAATCTGTCCGTTGCGCAAGACAATGAGTGGCTCATACTCCCTTAAGCAATGGCTCGTACCCCCGTAAACGCGGCCTCCCCATTACGACGACAGAATAGAAGTGAAATTCTACGCTGGAAAGATGATCGGCCACGCAGCCAGCTGTGGAAGACGACGACGAACGCGGGAGCAGTGGCACGAGCGCATGCCGTGGATTTCGCAGAGAGTTCCCGGTCGGCACGAGGAATCGCTCTGTTCGACGCCGAGCGAAGCATCGCATTGCTGAGAGCACAGGAAAAGTGGCGCGCCGAACTGTCGACATCGTTACGACAGGCGCCTATGCAGTCAGGTACGCAGCATTTTGGTACCGTCTGCTGATATTCTTAACAAACTTGGCGAAGGCTACATTTTCGAGGATGACATGCTTCCTGAAATTCGCCGTCAACAACGAACCACAGAATGCACCAACGCTGCACCGCGTGCTTAGTCCGGTCGGCCCACGTAGCCGGCTAGTCAGGAAGTGAAGCCGGGCGCGACTGCAGCGCCATGAAGGCGTGGGCGGGTGGCGGTTCCGCGCAACGCCGTCGAGTTTGAAAACTGAAGCTAGTCTAGTAACGTTGACAAATAATCATCTAGTCTATGTGAGCAAGCTACATGTGTTGCCAATTCACAGTCTAACGTTCTGCATATCTCCGGTATATCGCGCAAAGCTGCCTACGCCATGCAACCGCCCCAGCCCCAACCCTTCCCGGTTTTATCTTTTTTTACCGATAGTTCAATCTTTTTATGTCGACCACTGACCAGTTACATCCCCCATAAGTTTCAAACCTCAGTGCTTCTGGTTGGTGGACATTCCCTACTGTTCCAGCTGGCTGGATGTCTGCGCATATTATTACAATGTTCTGAGTCGTCCCAATATATGTTTTTTTGTTCTGCAGGCACACGTATGATTCTTGTGCAAGAATTTACGCCTGCATCTTCATGTCCTCAGGTAGCCAGCTCGGGCCTCGTAAGGAACGACACAACCCTTCGTGGGGTAAACATTTTCTTCCCGGATTTCCTGCTTTCCATTTTTGCGAAAGCCCAGCAAATAACATCTTACCGCGCCCCCTATAGTGTTCAAACACTAATTAGTGTTGATTGCAATAGGCTGGCAATATACATTGAGCACTCACACTTTTGTCTTGTTTTTTCCAGCAAGTGGAATTCTCGTTTGCCACTAGGCTGGCAAAAGCGGTATCCGCCTGCGAACGAGAACATCCGCAAATAGAGCAATTTTTTTTATTAGGAAGATGTTAGCTGAGTGGGGCCATGATGACTGGATTTCAAATGTGCTACGTGTACCAACGTGCGGGACCAACACTGTCGTACTCTTTTAATGGCTGCAAGGTTAAACCAGAATGAAATTCGACGTTTTCGCGGAAGCCGGCTCTACATGCGAGCATCAAACTAAGGTTAATTGCGGTGCATGGGTTCTCGCGCTGAAGTGAAATCTGTAAGCAGAGCCCGCGTGCCAGATGTGCAGGAGAGAGAGAGAGCGAGCTAGATGTACAATGTGTTGTAGTGAAGAGACAGCCACGTTACCTCAACACATGACGTCTCAACACATCGAGGAAGTTACCATGCGTTGAGGCAATTTGTTGATGACTTCCTTCGAAAATTCCCACCGTTTGTGTGTGTGCTTGACGGGGGGGGGGGGGGAGGGCGTTGTCAGTTCGCTGAGGATTTTGGGTGCATACGTCTACACTACATATGCACCCTATGCATCCTGAGCAAGTTAATGCAGGTTAATGCAGGTTAATGCATGGCGTCTTTGCGCGTTCGTTTTAAACCTAAAGAAAGACTGCTGCAGAGAGCGCAATCTGCCACTTCAGGCAGATTGCTTACTTGATAACCCATTCCCCCGCGAAATAGACTCAGGCGCATGATGATTACGATTATTATGATGATTATGATGGATTGTGATGACGATCCGCGCACCTGCTAGAGGCGAACGCCATGCATTAACCTTAAAACGTTTCTTAATGCGGCGATTCAACAACGTTGCTCGTACATTAAAAAAAAGAGGGGGTGCATTGATGTCCAGATGCAAGAAAAATATTTCGCAAGGGGATAGAGGAAAGTGTATTAAATGTAGCCAATAACTGACGTGCACAATAATCAACTGCCTATAGGCATTCTAAAGCCTGCACCTTCGGAGACGAAAGTCGAGAAGAGGGACAGAGCAGCGCCACTGCATGGTCCCAAGTGATATTGCGTGGTTGGGGATTCGATGTTTCCTCTGAAATCGATATATTTTGTCCTAAGAGGAGGACCGTAGATGCTTCACTTTTCTATTGCGCCATAAACAGGGATCCTACGAGGAGTACAGCTTCGAATGCCTTAGGATACCTGCGTAGGGCAGAAACAAACAAAAAAAAAGGTCGACGAACCTTTTTACGAAGGTTGCGGGGCCAAGGAAGAGGAATGCGCCGGATCCTTTTCCCCGCATACTTCGTTTTTTTTGGAGGGGAGGGGGGCGAGGTCAGTGACTGGCACGCGTGTCACATCGTATGATGCCCGGACTCCCGATAAATGGCCGCGAGCGAAACCCGCTCTTTGGAGCACGGCCACGCATTACGTCAGTGACATCGTCCGTCGCGCCCCCATCCGTCTCTTTGGATTCGCCCTCTGCTGCTACGCGGCCTTTGCACTCTGTGCGAAAAGAAGCGACTCGGACGCCGCAATGTTCCAGACGGCCTCTTTCCTATCTCGTCTGCTGGCTTCCAGAAGGTAATGGAATTTGACCACTTGTGAGGCGTCCCTTAAGGATTGCTGAAAGAGGCGCTGCGGCGGCTAAAGTGGTGCCAATGTCCGTCCTTTCCCTCAAACACTCGAGCCCGCCCCCCCCAGGCCCCGTACACTCTCAAGTTCAACTAATGGCCACAGAGGGCGAAAAAATCGACCGCGCGCCGCTGCTAACAAAGCCGACCTAGTAGCATCACCTCGGGATTCGTTCGTTAGTTCCAACATTTCCCGGTAGAGGCGTCGTAATAAGCGCAATTTTATCTTACAAACTTTCTCTTACAATTACCGAAGCATTTTCTTTTACATAAAAACAGGGCAAAATTATCATTGCTAATTAGATATTGTACTCTTTGTTAGTAAGTTTATTGTTTCTTCGCCATTATGAACGCAAATAGCGTTCAGCATCATCGATCTTTCACGTGACCTCTGGCCTGGATTTAAAATTTTTACCGGTATTTCCGAGTGCACGGCGGCACGGATTCATTCGTTCGTACACTCAAGACTGGTTGCTTCTTTGTTTCTAAAACTAGTTTCTTGCGCTTCTATGTAACTTGGGGTGAAGTTACGTGTTTGCAAGCGGACATGTAAGCCCGGCAGTTGGGTTTCGGTCGTGAGCCATTCGGAACAGGTCTGCATCGAAACGGGAGCTGGATTTTGCTGCGGCTGACAACGGCAATAACGGTGAGTCGTTTAACACCGCTGCTTCAATCGTTATATAATATCTGTCTCATTACCTTCCAGGCGGGCACAAGTTAACGAACTAGATCCTGCATTACATATGGGCAGTGAGGATCTCAGTTGCTGTTTCCTAAATAAACCTTTACTTGCGAGGCTGTCGTTTGGTTTACACACACAACCAGGAAAGAAAGAGCGATATCGGAACGCGCGTCTCATTTTTCATGTTATTGTAGCCGTGGTTGTAGGTGACTGAGTAGCCTTATCAATATACAGATTAAACTTTTTTTCGAGTCGGCCGGCAACGTCTGTCGTCCACAAAACCGAATAATCCTTTGGTAAAATGAAGTGAAAGTACAGAATTTAATGTATTAAACAGTTGCAAGCATGATACCCATATTTCGTACTTGTTGGTTCCAAATGTTCTTGCTGTTCAGATTGGTTTACCGTAGGGCATTTATTTTTGCAGTAGTGAAGCGGTGCGTCACGTTCGTGGAGAAAAATAATGCATCAGTTCTAATAGCTTCATGACTTTCATGCATTTGCTTGAGTAACTAGCAGTGTGATCACTTCTAGAGCATAAATGAACCCACAAATGTTCTCATTTGTGATCTTAATAGTACTTGCGCTGTTGACATGCATTGTAGTTAGGCAGACATCAATTTTATGGGCAATAGCAATATTTATTTAACATGCTGCTTCAGCACCCTAGAATAGACAGTGTACATTTGCATGTGTTCTGTAGTCGCAAATCATTACAACATATATGTCACACCTTTTTGCATTTCATATTGCAAAACTTTGCTTTTTCAATTTCTGATTCAGTCAAAATTTCTGTTCCAGACATGCAGTAATGAGGACGGCACCAGTATAAAGCAACACACTCCACGCACTAAACAGAAGCTGCTGCCTGCTACGACAAGGTCATTGTGTGGACATTGGCTACTACTACAAGGTAAACAACATATGGTTCAGAAATAAATATGTTTGATCTATGCTGTATTGGCTTGCCGTTTGCAGCAGATATGAATGTTTGTTCATATATATGGTTCAGTATAATTGGTTCGAACATATAAAACCCACATAAATTTGGCTAATCTGTGCTATATCTCACGTGTCACCGTTTTGCCCCAACAGAGTCTATGCCAAGCACATCTTGGTCATCACAGGAGCTCCTATCTGCACCAACAGGAAGGGGCTGGAGCCGAATTTGCAAGGGTTTTACACCAAGAACAAAGAAGCACATGCACAAGAATATGGATGAGATATCAAGTCTGCAAAGGACTGTGTTAAGACTGCAAAGAGCTTCAGCCACCATTCCACCAGCACGGACATTTGGCTGAGTCATCCAAGTAACTCAAAAAGGACTTTCTAGAAATTCTTCGTCTTCAGATGCACCTGCAACATCTGACCAAGCACGGACGACGCTGGCCAAAAGATTGAGTTTCATCAGTTCGTCCTTAATCAGCTTCCAAGCCATGTTAATTCCGTTTGTGCGAAGTGTAATTTTTCTTCTATAAATGCAAGCTTTCTCATTGCCCATTTTTGTTAGAGGTTATTCATCCTCATCCAAATATAAAGGTCAACCTTTATATTTGGATATTTCGCTGATACTTAATACCAGTCACTGTCTAGCAGCCTAACATATCTGTAGCAGTATCTTCTAGTGTATGTTGTCATGCGCAATTACTCTCCTGAAATAGCTGATGCAGCATCGGCATGCGTCTTGTATTAACCTATGCACATGTGCTATGCACCATTTTACTTTTCTTGGTGTTTTTAGCCTTCAATGCTTGCAGAGCAGAGTGGCTTCTCTCTTGAATGCAAGCTTTCTCATTTTCCATATTCCTAGTCTCGTTGATGATTGCTCCTCTTCCTTGATAGCCTGGGTCTTTGTGCAAGCTACAGTGAAGTGATTGATTGCAGAATCTGGTTTTGCTGCCACACTTGGTTGTGGTAACTGTGTTACAGATGTGGGGGCCTGGTCAGTTGCATTGGTAAGCAGTCCCTCGAGGTAAGCATTTGCTCCTGCAGTCCGCAAAGCGACATAGACTCCCAGTATACACACACCGTAACTGGTGCGCCCCGTTCGTTCTGGCCTGCTGCAGCCATGGGCAAATTGTGCTTGTGGCCTACCTCGGCCATGATTTGCTCAAAACGGAGACCAGCATATGTGCTTACATGGATCGAAGTGTATGAAGTTGATAGCCGTATGGGTGGAAAGGCCCGCAAGAATGGCTGCCGAAGGTGATGCCCACAAAAGCGACTTGTCCACATTGCGACAAAGTGGGACACAAAGTGTGAGCCACACATAGCGGCCCCCGAAAGAAAATAAATGTGCAGGTTGGAAAGGAGTTAACGCTAAAATGCCGGGTAGTCCATGTCGCTGTGTTGGTTGCGGCAGCAGATGCCTGCGTCACCTGATTGCTTCGCAATGGAAGTTGCTCATCTTCAACGGCAACTGTTGGTTCAAACAGGTGCAAGGCTCTGTCCAATCTGTTTGTACCGCAGGTTGTCGCTCGTTACCAGACCACCACATGTGACAAAGGCAAGCATTATGCCTGTAAGATGGTTCGTAGCCAATGTATAATGTATTGTCAACCTCAAGCGGTGACTGATTGCCGTTTAATTTTGCTGTTATGTCACTTGGTTACGGTCGCAGTTTTATGTTTTTCGAATATTGCTGCCTGGTCGGTTGCACTGGGAAGCAGCCTCTCGAAGTAAGAATTTGATCCTGCAGTCTGCACAGCGACATAGACTCCCAATTTACGCACACCGTGATTCGTGCTCCCCGTTCACCCTTTCCTGCTGCAGCCATGGGCAAATTGTGCCTCTGGCCTTTCTCGGCCGCGATTAGGCATGAACGGAGACCAGCATAAGTGCTTACATGGTCGGACCTGTATGAAGTTGGGTGGAAAGGCCCGCAAAAGTGGCTGATGAAGGTGATGCCCACGAAAGCGACTTGTCCATATTGAGACAATGTGGGACATCAAGTGTGAGCCACACATTAGCGGCCTCCAAAAGAAAGAAACATGCAGGCTGGAAAGGTGTCAATGCTAAAATGATGGGTAGTCCATGTCACTGTGTAGGCTGCGGCAGCAGATGCCTGCGTCACCCGACTGCTTTGCACTGCAAATTGCTCATCTTTAACAGCGACTGTCGCCGCAAACAGGTGGGACACTCTGTCCAATCTGTTTCTGCTGCTGGTTGTTGCTCGTTAGTAGACCACCACGTGCGACGAAGTCGGGCACTACGCCTGTAGGTAGGCAGCTCAATGTACCCTAAGAGACCCGTGTATGTGAATGCTCACTGTTGCCATATGGTTCGTCGCCAATGTATGATGTATTGTCTGAACCTCATGCGGTGACTGATTGCTGTTTAATTTTGCTGTTATGTCACTTGATTATGGTCGCAGTGTTATGTTTTTCGAATATTGCGGCCTGGTCGGTTGAACTGGGAAGCAGCCTCTCGAAGTAAGAATTTGATCCTGCAGTCTGCACAGCGACATAGACTCCCAATTTACGCACACCGTGATTCGTGCTCCCCATTCACCCTTTCCTGCTGCAGCCATGGGCAAATTGTGCCTCTGGCCTTTCTCGGCCGCGATTAGGCATGAACGGAGACCAGCATAAGTGCTTACATGGTCGGACCTGTATGAAGTTGGGTGGAAAGGCCCGCAAAAGTGGCTGATGAAGGTGATGCCCACGAAAGCGACTTGTCCATATTGAGACAATGTGGGACACCAATTGTGAGCCACACATTAGCGGCCTCCAAAAGAAAGAAACATGCAGGCTGGAAAGGTGTCAATGCTAAAATGATGGGTAGTCCATGTCACTGTGTAGGCTGCGGCAGCAGATGCCTGCGTCACCCGACTGCTTTGCACTGCAAATTGCTCATCTTTAACAGCGACTGTCGCCGCAAACAGGTGGGACACTCTGTCCAATCTGTTTCTGCTGCTGGTTGTTGCTCGTTAGTAGACCACCACGTGCGACGAAGTCGGGCACTACGCCTGTAGGTAGGCAGCTCAATGTACCCTAAGAGACCCGTGTATGTGAATGCTCACTGTTGCCATATAGTTCGTCGCCAATGTATAACGTATTGTCTGAACCTCATGCGGTGACTGATTGCTGTTTAATTTTGCTGTTATGTCACTTGGTTATGGTCGCAGTGTTATGTTTTTAGAATATTGCGGCCTGGTCGGTTGCACTGGGAAGCAGTCTCTCGAAGTAAGCATTCGCTCCTGCAGCCTGCACAGCGACATAGACTCCCAATTTTCATGCACCGTGATTCGTGCTCCCCGTTCGCGCTTTCCTGCTGCAGCAATGGGCATATTGTGCCTCTGGCCTTTCTCGGCCGCGATTAGGCATGAACGGAGACCAGCATACGTGCTTACATAGTCCGATGCGTATGAAGTTGATAGCTACATAGGTGGAAAGGCCCGCAAAAGTAGCTGATGGAGGCGATGCCCACGAAAGCGACTTGTCCATAGCGAGACAATGTGAGACACCAAGTGTGAGCCACACATTAGCGGCCCCCGAAAGAAAAGAAACGTGCAGGTTGGAAAGGAGTGAACGGCTAAAATCTGGGGTAGCCCATGTCGCTGTGTAGGCTGCGGCAGCAGATGCCTGCGTCTCCCGATTGCTTCGCAATGCAATTTGGGCATTTTTAACGGCGACTGTCGCTGCAAATAAGTGGCACACTCTGTCCAATATGTTTCCGCTGCTGGTTCTTGCTCGTTAACCTGACCACCACGTGCGACGACCACGGTGAGCCGTTTACGAGCTCGCGTCAATGATTCCAGCGTATCTCGACATGCAAATTTTATTTCTGCTATTGCACGAGGATGTACACTGCTTGTCTTCTGCCAATAAAGTCGCGCGTTCTGTTCACTCACTTGTGGCTTGTTTGTATGGGCGTCAGTAGAGGCTCTTGGCAACTAGAACGCACCAGCTAAGCGGCAGCGAAGGCATTGAGGCATGCCGCATAGCCTGCAGGGCAAGCACGGCACGTACCAGCGTACGCGACCGGCAAAAAACGGCCATATTGAATTTTGCGCTAAAAAAAAAAGTTTGCACTTCCGCTTCCGGATTGAGCAACGTCATCTGGCGTCCCCGAAAGTTAGTTCCATGCGCTGCCGCTGCTTATTTTCGAACCACTGCCAAAGGTACAGTTTCCCTTCTCTAAAGTTGTTCTTTATTCTATGCCCCCCCCCCCCCCCCCACCCCCCTGTCGATGACTTGCACCACAGAGAGGAGCTCGTGCCCATGCTTTTCAAATGTACACAGCCCCGCGCTCATTTTTCTGCAGCCTTAGGAGAAAGGCTCAGTTCGGGACCAGCACTGCGATTGCCCTATTACCGCGACAGCGTTAACGAGCACACGTCGCAGAAAATCCGGCGTCGGCGCCTCGCATCGGCGTCCAGCGACCGGCAGGGGACGTCGTTTCGACAAAGATTTGTGGAGCACTCTTACCCAGGCTATCCATGTGATGCAAGGATCTAACCGTACTAATTGAATTTCTCAATCTAAGATACGTGGAAAAATCGTAAACTACGACGTACACAACACCTGCAGACATGACAGCTCTCGGATTGTCATTTGACTATACGAGAAAACGTAATTCTGTTATGCGAAAACTCAAAGAAAGCCCTTTTCCAGCGTTTGCAGAATTCACAGACTGACCGCGGCGTCCGCCATTTGCGCACGCCGTCGCGCGGGTGTCTCGGGGGCCACGAACCGGCGCGCCCGGCTCCTCACATTAACTCCGGCTGGTGCTCGCCTTCGCCTCATCGCGGCCCATCCAAGAAGCCGCGTTTCTACTAGAAAGACCGTCTTAGTGCATAGTGTTTGCCGAGAACGTTTCCAGGTAGACATTAGGGTTACCTACGCTGCCAGGAAGCGGGAGAAGCAGTCAGTGATCTTTGAATGCTATCGCGTTCCACTCTTAAAGGCGAAGCTTAAGCGTCTCCCAAATTTTAAAATGCATCTAAGAAGCAGAAATTTTTTTATGAGCCAACCACTGTAGCGATTTCAATGAAACTTGTCGAATTGGACTGATAAACTTTAAGTTCTAGTGATCTGCAGAAGCTAAATTGTGATTCAATGCTTCGCATATCGAGAAAATTGCCAGACGTCGGTAAGCTTACGAAGAACAATAGAGGCACGAAGTTAACAGATAAGTAGGTCTTTCCCCAAAAAACAGATGTTGCAGATCTCTAAACTGCATCTGTTAAAAAATGGGGAGGGGACGAATTTTGTATATAAATTTAAAGCTTAAATGAATTTCTTACGCTGTTTACGAGGATTTCACAATAATTATTTTCAGAAATCGAGCGCCCAAATAAAGATAATTCTTCCTGCAATTTGCTCTAACGTCTTCTTAATGCAACGAAAGTTATCGAAGTTCGTCTAGCCGTTGCCGAGTAAAATGGTTTCTCCGTTCCCATGTACTTGAACGTAGGAGAAGTCGAGCTTTTCTGAGGATATTACGTGCTCTACGTGCTGCAGGACATAGACAAGACAGATGGAGCAGACACAGGTAGCGCTCTGCATGTGTACTCCTGTTCGTCTTGTCTGCGTCGCGCTGTACCTGCAGCCATATATGTAATAAGAGGTCCCGATCTGAAGTTTCCTTTGGGGTGCTGGCTTGATCCCATGTCTAGCAGACTTACCCTTAAGAATTTGGAAGACGCTTAAGCTTCTCCTTTAAGAGTGGAACGCGATAGGATTAAAAGATCCCTGACTGCGTCTCACGCTTATCGGAAACTGGAGCGTATGCAACCGTAATGTTTTCCGGAAACACTGGTGGCGAACGCTATGCACGAAGGCAAGCTTTCTCGTAGAAACGCGACCTATAGCATGGGCCACGATGAATGGATGGATGGATAGATGGTATGAGCGTCCTCTTTGGAACGGGGTGGTGGATTGCGCCACCAAGCTCTTGCTATTATATTGCCTAATGTCCTACCTATGTTGACGAAAAAAAAGAAAAAAAAGAAAAAAGGAAAGGAAGAAAAAAGCGCGATGAATTCCCATAACCAAGCTTTCTGAACCTCTTCTGGGAACCTTGTTTTTACACACCTCCGTTGTTTGTCGTTTCCACACTTCCACCAATCTTCCAATCGCCGCTTACTAATATCTACTTCGGACATGTTTGTTTTTCCCCAGCTTTTGTCGAACCAAAGGGCTTCAAGGAGTCAAGAGATGCCTAAATCGATCGCTGGTCAGATATCTTCAGATTCTAATAAAACGTGCTCCATCGTTTCCCTAGCTTTAGAGCAGCAAGCACATGCTTCTTCCTTGTTATATCTTGCTGTATAAGTGCGTGTTCTAAGGCATCCTGATCTCGCTTCGAAAAGTAGTAAGTTCCCCTTTGAGTTATCATAAATGGTTTCTTTCCTTATTTTTTTTCCTCTTAGGTAGTTAATCATGGCACGTTTCTTTTTCATTGGCGCCACCCATGAGAATATCTCAGCCTCTGCGACTTTCCGTTTGATGTTCTTTGTTGCCATGTTGCACGCCAGACAGGTCGCATACTTGCTGGTAAGCTTCCTAGTTCTTTTTCTCCACTGTGAATCATCGTTTTTCCTGTACAAATTGAAGACTTTCCCAACCCACTTACTTTCTTCCATATTCGTCAGTCGTCCGGCGTATTTCACTGGTTTCATTTGAATACTGCCCACATCAGCGGCTTTGCTATTGCTAAGGGTTACAAATGCAGCTACAAGCTCACCATCTGTCAATGGCTCTGAAACTGTGGTTTGGTTATCCAGACCATTCAGATATCTTAGGTCAGCGTGCTGGTGCTATTGCGTCACGAACTGATAACAAGAAGTTAAATGTATCGGCTAACTCAGGGCCTTGAATTTCGATTTTTTCTACAATTCAGGTTTCTGCCTCATATGCTGAGTAGAGTGTCAAGTGCCTTGCAAAGATTTCCTCCTATGCGTGCTTGCGTCGCGTTGAATAGGTTAGAATAATATTGCTTTTTTTGCATCGCGAAATGTAATGCGACAAAATTTCTGTATTTCTTGAATGCTTTGAGGGCTTCAGGGGGCATGCTTAATATGAATGCCTTAAACAATTTGTTTCGCTTTCTTATAATCTTGAGACATTTCTTTTGCCGAATGTTTTCGACTAATTTTTTAATGTCCTAAGCGTCTTGACGCGAAAACATTGCAAAGTACAATTCAGCTACGTTCAAATGTGGCTTCATTGCTGACTGTTAGCAATATTAAAGCCGCTGACGCACGCAGTATTCAAATGAAACCAGTGAAACACGTCATCGATATAGTGGAGTCCTGCCTTACCCAGCTTTCGCTTTTGATGAACGGCAAGCCATGCATCGCCATGCCTCGCGGCCGCTCTCCCCTTTGGCCTAGATGTTAGTTAGTTAGTTTGGGTTTAGTGGCACAAAGGCAACTAAGGCCATGCTGCGCCAGTCACAAGACATAATAAAACGGACCGTTAGGGCAGGTAAACCTGCATTACATTATAGCTGGTGTAAATAGCCAGTTTTTTCTAAAAAGTCGAAATGGCACTAGGGGGTCATCTGCTAGTAATAGGGTAGGGTGTAATGGAATGTGCAATTTGTACAGGCTGTGTAAAAACCTCCGTCTCAGTGTAACGATATGTGGACATGTTATTAAGATGTGCATGACTGTAAGAGCTTCATTACATTTTTCGCATGTTGGCGGGTTTTCTTTTCGGAGAAGGAAATTGTGTGTCAGATGTGTGTGTCCAATTCGAAGTCGACACAAGATCACCTCGTAGAATCGTTGCTGGTGACTGCATGATTTCCACTCTCCAATTACAGGTTTAATTAGATGAAGCTTGTTGCTTAAACAAGTGTCCCAATCGCGTTGCCATTTTGACGTCAAGGCCTTCCGAATCGCATTGACACTGTCCTTATATGGAAGTGCTGTATTTTGAATGTTTTTGCACGCTGCCATTGATGCGCATCTATCCGCCGCTTCGTTACCCAATATTCCAACATGGCTTGGTACCCAGCATAACTTAATTGATCTGCCATATTTGTTTGACGTTAATGCATTCAAAATGTCGCCTAACAAGGCTTCACTTTGGGATTTCATGTGTAGAGCCTTCAGTACGCTTAATGAATCTGTGTATATGACAGTGTTTTCAAGTTTGTCAGCAATGATCTTTTGAACTACCGTCCATATCGCGTACACTTCGGCTGTGTAGACAGAGGCATGCTGAGGTAATCGAATACATGTTTCCCAATTTTCTGTTACGGCCCCTACACCCACGTGTTTTTCCGTTTTAGAGCCATCAGTATAAAATTCCATGTAGTTTATATACTTGTCTTGAAGAGAGCGGAATTCTTGTATAATCTGTTGATGGGGTGTGTCTCCTTTCTTTACATGTGTTAGTGTCCAATCACATAACGCTGTGAGATCACACCACGGGGGTAAACGTTCTGGCTTTCTGGCAACCTGGAGGACTTCCCGAGGGATGTCATAATCCCGACAGTATTCCTCGTATCGCAAGATAAGCGGTCTAATCATGTTTGGTTTATTTGTGTAATGTAAGCGTGAGCTGCACTTTGTGACGATGTTGTAGCATATGTGTTGTGGTGAGGATCGGATTCTGAGTATGTACGAAAAAGTTAGTAGCGCTCTGCGATGCTATAAAGGAGGTTCATTACATTCAACATGTAAGCTCTGTATAGGTGATGTTCTGTAAGCACCGCATGCTAGTCGTAGTCCTAGGTTATGGACTGGATCAAGTCGCCGGACGTAAGATAGTCTGGCTGAACCATATGTAATGCTACCATAGTCTAATATGCTACGCACCAAAGTGCGGTAGATGTGTAGCAGGCATTTACGGTCAGAGCCCCACCGTTTCCGGGAGAGGATCTTTAGAATGTTAAGTGCATTGTTCGCTTTGATTTTAATACTATTGATGTGTGCGAGAAAGTTCAACTTTTTATCAAACAGAACACCCAGAAACTTGTGTTCTTGTTTCACGGGTAGTGTGGCATCCTGTAGTTTAAGGATGGGATCTGGTTGTAGGCCTCGTTTTTGTGTAAAGACAACACTAATCGTTTTTTCACTTGAGAAGCGAAAGCCGTTTTCAGATGCCCACTGCGTTAGTTTGTTTAGCGTAATCTGAATTTGTCGTTCGCAGGTTGCCATTTTCGATGCACGACATGCAATTTGAAGATCATTCACATATAGTGAATGCATTATAGAAGATGGAATTACATTATTGAGCGAGTTCATTTTCACCACAAACAATGTTGTGCTCAATACGCATCCCTGAGGTACTCCGTTTTCCTGAATAAATACGCTGGACAGCACCGTTCCTAAACGCACCTGGAATGTTCGATCGGACATGAAATCAGCTAGACATTTAAGCATTCTGCCGCGGATCCCTAAATCCGCTAAATCCCTTAAAATACCGAACCTCCATGTTGTGTCGTACGCTTTTTCAAGATCAAAGAAAACTGTGAGACAATATTGCTTTTGTAAAAAGGCTGCACGTATCTCGTGTTCCAACCGAACTAGATGATCTGTTGTGGAGCAGCCTTTCTTGTACCCACACTGATGATTGTCGAGCAGGTTCTCATTTTCGAGGACGTATGCCAATCTGATGTTTATAATAGATTCATAGGACTTGGCGAGACAGCTTGTTAGTGCTATAGGTCGGTAGTTTGTAGCTATTGTAGGATGCTTTCCAGCTTTCAAGAAAGGGATTATAATGGCTTTTTTCCACGCATTCGGCATTTTTCCTGTTTGCCAGATTATGTTAAAAAAGCGGAGCAATGTCTTAACGGCTTTTGAAGACAGGTGTGCGAGCATTGTGTAATGTATTCTGTCCGGACCTGGCGCTGTTTTTTTGCCAGTAGTGAGTACTCTGTTAATTTCGGAAAGTGTTAGGGGTGCATTATATGGTTTCTCGGAACTTCCTGCTGTCGGAAGCTTTTGTTTTTCTGCTGATTGTTTATACTTTTGTAATTCAGTGGAGTAGTTTAGTGAGCTTGATATGTTATGGAAATGCTGCCCTAATATATCTGCTTGTTCTTTTAAATTTGTTTGTGTACCTGGAGGTGACAGTATGGGGATCGTATAAGGAGCGTACTCGCTTCTAAACTTTCGAAGCTGATCCCACATTCTTTTGGATGTTGTTGAGCTATTGATGGAGGATACATAGGTTTGCCAGGACTGTCTTTCGGCTTGCCTACGCGTGTACCTGGCTTTCGCCTTTGCTTTTTTGAAATTCAGGAGGTTATCATATGTTGGATATCGCCGAAAGATACCCCATGCTTTGTTTTGCGCTTTTTTAGTTTGAGTGCATTCATTCGTCCACCAGGGTTTTAGTTTTTTCCTTAAGAAGCCGGAGGACTGCGGGATCGTTTGTTCTGCTGCAGCAAGTATGCAGGCAATAATATTTTCTTTCATTTCGTCTATTGTTTGTTGATCTGATATGTGGTCAAGACTGGCCTTCTCGCTCAAGAGAGGCCAGTCTGCTAGATGGAGTTTCCAACGGGGTGGTCTTAGTGGGACTGCAGGGAAAGGAGATGTGTTTTTAATAATGCCGGGCATATGATCACTACCATAAGGATTGTTAATAACACTCCATTTAAAATCGATCAACAGAGATGGAGTGCACAGCACCAGATCAAGGCAGCTCATAGCTCCTGTGCTTGGGGAGCAGTAGGTTGGCGCACCAGTGTTTAAAAAGCATATTTCGTTAGGCAGGATAAAATCTTCAAGTGTTTGTCCCCTGGTGTCAGTTGTTTTGCTACCCCATAAGATGTTATGAGCGTTAAAATCACCTGCTATTAAAAAAGGTTTGGGTAGTTGGTTCAAAACTAACTCCATATCTCCTACAGTAAAATGGGAATGTGGTGGAATGTACATTGAACAAATGGTAATGGTTTTATGTGCTAAAACCGTGACAGCAATGGCTTCCAAGTGAGTATTAATGGTAACTTCTCTAGCTGCAATGCCGTTCCGTAAAGCTATAGCTACGCCACCCGAAAGCCGGTTCGCCTGAGTACGATCGCGCCGTACAACGGTGAATCCTGTTAAAATGTTTTTATGCTTTTCGCTTAAGTTTGTTTCTTGTAAGCACAAGGCCACAGGAGAGAAGTTACTTAACAAGTCCTTGATGTCACCTAAGTTGTGTAAAAGGCCTCTACAGTTCCAATGGATAATAAAAGCCATCTTGGAATTGAAGGGTAAGAAATGGCACTATGAAAAACTAAGAGGTGGGATTATAGGTGACATGGATAAAAAGGCTAATACAAATGAGCGATAACCTTTAGGTTATCGCTTTCTTAATTTGAGTGGTTACTGGGATTTTGTCCCTCTTACCGCGCTCTAGAGAGCGCTTGTCCTTCGGTGTCAATGACACCGGGGTTTTTGTGTCGACCTCCATCGCTCTCTCTCTGACGCGCTGGAGGACCGAGAGTTAGGCGCCGAGACACGTGCCTCGAGCCTTGGGGTTCATTTGATTTTAGGGCCCTGCGGGACTGGTGTCTGCAGGGCCGTCGAAGAGGGTGGAGCAGTGCTGACTGCTTCCACCACGGGGGCGCGAGGAGACACTGCGGCACCACTGCGCGTGGGCTCGGAGGACTCCGGAGGCCTCTGTGGCGCTGCCCCCGCCTGCGCCACATCGGCATAGCTTCTTCGCGGAAGGTACGATAGCCGCTTTCGGGCTTCAAAGAACGAAATTTTTTCTTTTACAGTTAGGGCAATGACTTCGTTTTCTTTTTTCCAGCAAGGGCAGGACCGCGAATAAGCTGGGTGATCTCCCTTGCAGTTAACACAATGTGGCGAAGAGGTGCAATTCTCTGATTGGTGGTCGTTAGAGCTACATTTAGCACACGTTGTTTGTCCTCGGCATGCATGTGAAGCATGTCCAAATCTTTGGCACTTAAAACACCGTCTGGGATTCGGGATATACGGTCTCACATTGACTTTGACATAACCTGCATCGAGCGAGGTAGGCATTACGCTTGTTCCGAAGGTGAGTATAACGTGTTTGGTGGGGATTTCTTGATCGTTTCTTCGGATTACTATTCTTTGCACTTTGGTGACATTTTGTTCCTGGAAACCTTCTAGCAGTTCCTCGTCGCTTAAACCAATGAAGTCTTCTTCAGATATTACTCCCCTGCTTGTATTAAGTGTTCTGTGGGCTGAAACAGTCACTGTCGCTTCGCCAATACTGGTAAGTTCAGAGAGCTTATCTGCTTGATCTTTGTTATTCAGTTCTAGGAGGAGGTCCCCGCTTGACATTTTGGATGCTTTGTATGTTGGTCCGATTTTGTCTTTCAGACACTTCGCTACCAGGAAAGGAGAGAGTTTCCTTACCGGAATGTTACTTTCACTATGTACTACATGGTACTTTGGAAATCTTGGGGCGTTGCTTTGAAAGGAAAATTGAAATGGTACCTCGGTGCGGCATCTCTTCAGACGCCGATCATAAACAACAGAGGCTTGCGCTGCCATAGGAAAATGTGTATGTTCGGCAACAGCGCCGACCGCCCACCACAGAGCCCAACGAGGGGACACGGCAAAGCTTGTGTTCAAGCCTGCACGACGCCAGCCGTACGCCATCACTATAACCCAATATGGTGTACCCAAGGTAGGATATCCACACAAGGTTAACCCTTGCCGCCAAGGAGAATGAAGTAAATGGAAGAGAGGAGAAGACAGGAAAGGCCAGAAAGTAAGAGATAAAGACGAAGATTCGAGAGGAAGAGATAGGAAGAGGCGACTGCCGATTTCCCCCGGGTGGGTCAGTCCGGGGGTGCTGTCTACGTGAAGCAGAGGCCAAAGAGGTGTGTTGCCTCTTTGTTACGCTGTGTCTGTGTATCTGTTTCTTTCTTCGTCCTCGTCCAAGTCGCGCTTGTACACTCTACCATGGACCGCCGGGGGGCCTTAAAGGTCCGATCACCCAGCATCGGCTCAACCTCCAGGATCCCCCTTTCCCCGGACGCGGCTAAGCCGCGCACGACTACACGCGGGGGGGTTGTCCAACCCTCGTGTGCTCGGGTACGTGGTGTCGCAACACACCAAACGCCTGCTTGCGCAGACGCCCCTGCGGGGCCCTTTGGCCTAGAATGTTGACTCCTACCAGCCTAAACAACCACCAATATGATAAGAGTGCTCACAATCGCTGCACTTCATAATTGAAGTAGTAACTTATCACGATAAAAATCACAGAGACAAGAAAGGTGTACGAAGCGAAGCGGACTTCAGGACGTGTCAGTCATACGGCAGGGGCTCATCGCATGACTGGCATGTGTTTGCCATGATCCGTGGTGTAGAAGTACACGGTAGCACTCAGTTTGACAAACGTCTCATAAAGCACACAGCAATGAGCAAAGCAAAGAATGTGGTGGCAATGGCGGTGACGCTGACGCAGCGTTAACTAGAAAAATAAGTGAATTTACCAACCTGGATAGGCAAAAAAGCAGACAAGGCAAGCGTCTTTTCACCACCACCTCAACCACTCATGTGTCCAGCTGAAATACTGGCGCCGCAAATCCGACAACACTTGCACAAGGTCAATGAGGTCAATCAGGACACAGTTTCGAAGCCAAGGCTGCCCATTTCGGTTCTTCTGGTTGGTGGACAAAATTTGTTGAACAACATGCTGAAAAAAAGAAAGTCGCAGTTTAACTCGAAAGCTGAAGCATCGATTGCGATAGCAAGTCGGCCGCAATACGAAGTAAGGATAGTAGTTTTATCAGCAGTATACACTTGTAAACATGTATACGTACTAACTAAATTAACAAGCATAGTGTTCCGCGCCCACAAGAAGACATAGGCACATCTCACTCGATGGCCGTGGAAATTCGCTGTCAAAACGCTGCAGTGAGGAAATGCGGCAGCAGCAGCGAGCGAACTCGTGCTGTCGCTCGCATCAACGCAACGTAAGCTGCGAAAAGACGGTGCAGCGTGGACTCTGTACCCGTCGCAGATGGCTTTCAAGATGCAGCGGGTCGGCCGGGCCGCTTAGAGCAGAAAGCACCCCCCCCTCCCCCCGAAGCCTTGAGCGCGATGGAAGGCGGCGCACTTCCTCCCGGCTTTTCTCCGTTGCATGCGCCAGATTGAGCCGCGATCGCCAGCTCAACCTAGCACGCTTTTACTCGCACATACAGCGCAAGGTGAAGATGGGAACAATGAAATGTAAACGACATAGAAATGCAGATGGCTAGCAAGAATTCTTGCTGTACAAGTACTTTCAGAACATTAGCTCATATCTTCCTGTTCTGCGAACGCCGGCTAGTCAGCCAGAGTGGCTCAGTTCAGAATAATATTAATCGATGCCTCTCGCAAAAAAAATACACTTCAACGAGTATTTGCCGAGGCCGAGATCAGTAAAAAATCAAGAACAGTCTCTGAGTGAAGTTGGTTCAGTACTTTCTTCTCTAGCAGATAGAATAACACACAAGAAACTTAGTTGTTATTGTGCGAAATACTTCTTCGCAGAGGGCTTTTCCTTAATTTTCTTCCCTGCTAAGGCAGATTTGCTTGCTGTTGATGGTTAAGCATTTTAAGACGATAGAACTTCATTGTCTCAGAAGCGACAAACGACAGGGCTGGTGAAGACAGAATTTAACATAACATGTTGAGACACTGGATTTACCTGGCGTGTTCATTTTCCTTGCGCCCATATATGCATGTCAGCCATATTGCTGAAAAAAAAACGACCTGTCCATTTCGAACATCTTGCCGTTTACTATAAAACAAAGTGCCAACACACTCTATCCAATCATGCTTCAGCTAGCAATCGTTCAAATTTTCGCTTTTCTTCCATATTCGAGACGACAGTTCGTGCAGGTTTAGTCAAACTACAGTTTAATAATGGTTTAAAATTGAAGCTTTTTTGTAATATGTAATCAATTTTTCTGCAAGTTTTTCTTCGTCTTGGTCTTTGAGCGCGAAACTCTGTGACACGGTTGTTGGAAAACGTTTACGGTTATGAACGAGACTTGCAGCGTTGCTACAGACGCGTTTGGAATGCGCCATTTCCCTAGAAGAATATAAAAACAAGACAAACAAGAACGATGACTTTATCCGAATTCTCGCGATGATGAGTTTCTAAAGAATGTCCTGAACGGCAATGCAATGCCTGTGGGAGACTTTCAAACAAGAACGGCAAGTCCTGTACGGTAGCAATGTGAAAAAAATACGCATGCGCATTCTTCGTCGCTGGAGCAGCGCCCAATTTTTTTCTCTCTTTCGTTTTGTGAAATACTCGTTCGACCATTCGCTTTCGGGAACATGCAAATCTCACGCCCCGCGGGGGTCGGTCTAACCGAAGCTGGGCTGAGCCGGTGAGACAGAATGGCGCCTGTCGACAACAAATCTGCAGCGGACATATATGCGAAGAGGGCACCCCCAGCGGGCGTCAGTCAGCCCTTGCGGCAGAGAAACGCGGCACAGCACCCCGACTGACCACAGCATCACAGCTTTCGGACGGAGCTAAATGCAATAAAATTGGAAAATATGCCAAAGAAATGATTTCGCATTATAGTACAGCAGTGACGTGCTTGAAGGCGCATTATTAGCTGGAGTAGGAATATTTTTGTAGCGATTGTTGATTCGTCGCGTAATTGCTTTTTCAGATGCTTTTTCAAGATGAATGCTTTTTCAAGATGAAGGGAGGCAAACTTGAAATGTCAGTGATACCGTACTGAGCAAAATAGAAACCAACATACACACAGAAAAAGTATGACTGGAACAAATGAAAAAGTCGCAGTTTAACTCGAAAGGCGAAACATCGATTTTGACAACAAATTCGTGGAGATCTATACGAAGTAAGGATAGCAGATTTATCGGCCGTGTGAACTTGTAAACATACCCATACTATATTGGCGGAAAACTTTTTGTGGCTATGAACAGACAGCTACGGGGGCGCGGCTGCTGCAGGTGTGCTACTGCGCCAAGTAGTCCGGCCATGTTTGACAGTGATTTTGGTAGCTCGGAGCAGACGCCGAATAGACGCAGCATCCACGTGCGACGGTTTCGCGTTTCACGGCCGCAAATAAGTAAAGCTTTACACTCAGTGATATGTTCTTTCTCATTTACGTGTTGCTGATAAGGCATTTATGTTTTGTCATCCCCAGCATAAACTAACGTGGATTAAAACGCGGGACTCGCTAGATCTACTCAGAAGTGCTCTCACTTTTGTGTGTTTTGCCTCCTTAGTTTTACCTTCATAGCCACACAAAGTTGTCCGTAAGTATAACTAAATGAACAAGCATTTTGTCACGCATGTACAAACCAACATGAACACATCTTACCCGATGACGATGAACTCGCTGTCAAAACGCTGCAGTGAGGAAACGCGGGAGCTGCAGCGAGCGAAGCGACCTTCGTGCAGCCGATCGCATCAACCCCAACTATGCCTTGAAAAAACAGCGTAGCGTGGAGTCTGTACGCGCCTCAGATGGCGTTCAATATGCAGTGGCCCAGCAGGGCGACCATAGCCGCTCGCGCCGCCCGGAGTATACTTAAAGCGCCTCCATCTTCACCCTCCTCCCGGAGCGTTGCGCGCGACGGAAGGCGGCGCACATGCTCCCCGCTTTTCGCCGTTGCGTGCACCAGATCGAGCCGTGATCACCGGCTCACACTTTCACTCGCTTGTACGGCATACGGTGCACGGCGAAGACTTGGATTTGGAGACTTGGAGGCCTATGGATTTTATACGGAATTTCACGGCGACGGCGACGGAAGAAATGTCCCTGGAGTGTCCATATAAATGCTATCGCAATAAAAGAGAAATGCGATCAACAAAGAGCGCGATACAAATATTGTATACTTGCGTAATGTTTTATATGAATGCATATGGTTGAAATTTAGTAGTGAAAATCACCAATCCTTAAAGTGTCCCCTAAACGCTGATGTGATTGTGTAACGCGGTATATGATTGCGTTGTTTCGTATAACGTTGATTAAACATCGGAAAGAATTAGGAGTACACAGGTTGCAAACATGATGCAAAATGAAAAAAACTTCTCCTTTGGAACTTCAGCAGCCACGGTGTGCAATGACTGGGAGGGCCTGAAAGGAAAGTATTGCTTTAAGATCGCACTCTATATAAAAAAAATATTTTGGGGTTGTACATGCCAAAACCATGATGTGATTGTGAGGTATACTGCAGTGGGAGGCTCCGAATTAATTTTGACCCCACTCGAAGGCACATACTTGTTGCTCTGCGGATATTTAGGTACAGTGCGTTGCTTTACTGCGTAACTCCGCAGACAACAGATCCAGCAGGCACATCTGCAAGGATAGTATGGATCGGGCAACTTGTACGATGGTTTTTTAACTTTACTAGCAGCGTCGAGCCGAGTTTCGCCGCTGCCAGCAATTTAACCTCCATTTGACCACTACTTCGCCGTACCTTTCGCAACACATCACGTGACTCGTGGCGCCGAGCCCCGCCGCCGCCGCCTCCTTGACGCATGCGCTCCCCGTAGTTGGATGGCCGCCTGACCCCGTGACTCGCCACGCTCACCTAGGAAGTGCGAACTTGGCCATGGATGAGAGCGAGGCCGGGTCGTCATCTCTGAGTGTGTCGCGGGAGCGGGAGGCTTTGAACCGTCGTTGCCAACTGGCGTCTGACCACCCCGCGGATATCGCCTGGCAAGCTGCTTCACTAGAGAGGGTCCGGAATGCAACAGGCGTCGTACCGTCGAGATCAATGTAGCGACAGCTTTCGTGCTTTGTCTGTTTGTGCTTCGACGCTGCGTGGGTTAGTGGCGTCTCTTTGCGCGTCTAGCACTTGCGCTTTCCCTGTGGTGCAACAGGCGTGGCACCGCCGAACGATGTATGTCTACCCAAGCTTAATCACAGACATATCTAGCCACCGACCAAGGCACAGCCGTCATACCTGGCCTTACGATGATTGTCTAGCTAAGTATGATAATTACGGTTAAATCAAAGGTCAACCAAGTGAAACCAAGACTTAAACCAGACTAAACAAAGCTTTCGCTTTGCATATCCAGATTTAGCTGAGCTAAGCCACAGCCAATTTTTTTCATAGCGATTAGCAGCTGTAGCTACACTTTGCCAACTTTGATGTGCTACTTACTGCTGTCGGCTATCTAGCCGCTGAAATGTCTCTCTCTGTCGAGAAAAAAAATGAAAGGAAAGAAAAGGAAAATCACGCGTCCGGCCAATAAAAGTGAAAACGTGCGCTCTTCCAGCAGACGATGGAATTTAATGTTTCACATCCGAAAAGGACGCTATGCAATCACTGCGCAGATCTTTCGAAGTCGGATATGCTAAACCCCAATTCTGCAGTGCCAGCAGGACAAAACTACTTGCGGCTTGGAGACAGGAATCAGTGAAGCCTTTCTTGTGGCGTCAGGAGGTGCGGACGCTGAGGTCCGCTGCGGCGAAGTGGTTCGACTGAGTGCATTAGTGTGTTTGCAAATCTTTAGTCCCCTGCCTTATTACACATTGTAAATAAAGCTGTCTTCAGCAACATACATTGTGTCGCTGAAATGCTTGTATAATCGCATTGACGCCCGCAGGTATCGTATGATTGGTCCTGCGATAATTCTACCTAAAACGATTGACAGCACAGCGAACGCAATCCACAGGCGCCGCCATCTCTTTCAATATTGCTGTCTTGAAGGCCTGACGGTCGCGACCGGTAAAGAGTACGGTAGCACAGATTTCGTAACTGACAACTTTCTTCTGGTCGCCGAGATATTTCGAGAAGGAAATTGATTTCCTTTCCTCGCTGTGCCATAGTTCAGCAGGCTGGAACGTGCAACAGCCATCAAAGACAGGTTCTCGTTGATTCGCTCAAAGCAGATTCTTGGGAGCACCGCTCCACCGTTCAGAAACGGAAGCCCACGCTGTGCTTCTTGTAAGCAATGCGCTCCTGTTTGAACGTTCCAATGTAAGAAAATACATTACGCTGAATGAAAGTGAACGCTTTGACCCCACGGATAACATCGGAGAGGTCTATTTGCTATTTGCGGCGTTGTCCCAAGTTTGCCAAGCCCGGGATGCCTTATTTTTCCTCCGGAACCATCCCCAAAGATTCTAGCTGGAGTTGATAGCGAAGTTGAGCAATAACGGTGTCGCGGAAATAACGGAACATTTGTAGAAGTTATTTTTGAGCTTCTAGGACAGCGACAAATTTGATTTTGGCTTCTTCTGTCTCGTCTATTTCGCGAAGACGTGGGGCTTCACTTAGAGAGACAAGCACAAAGAAAAACACCGCTGAAACCTGTGAAAGTCGGAAGGATAAATTGCGTTTTAATAGCCCACGGGAAAAGAGAACTCGCACAGATTTTCTTTTTTATTCGGCTGTAGGGAATGATGGTGCAGCTGTAATGCTGTAGCGTGGAAGAAGCTGCAAAGTATTCGGGGTATCTATACCTGATAAAATTGAATGCTCGCCCAATTTATTGACTGATGTAATCTTTCGTACTCAGGAGTTCAACGAAATTTCGTCTGATCAGTTAAACATTATGATGAAGAAATTGTGGTCACTGACCAAGTCAAGGTGAAACACACACAAATACATTTCGGGACTCGTACGGGTTCATTGATCACACTAAAAGCAGGCAAGAACCGTAAACCGTGTTTTCCCCCAAAATGTAACGTATAGAATAGGCGTAGTTGACAGGCAGATTCACATCAGGGCTGTTGATACTGTTGTCCGTCGTTTGAACAAATAACGCTGCCAAGAAAAGTCGTGTCCTCGGATTCTTTTCCTTAGCTACTATAACAGCGGTTCCCCAATCGATGCTGTGACTGCGATTATTGGCGCGTTCGTCAAGGGCGTGCCATGCTTTTTTTTGTTGTTGGATACGTCCCGTGCTCCCTTAATCTCCTTGTGAACTCGCTGGTTTTACCGATGTAACTACAGCTGCAGTATGTGCATGATATCCTGCAGTCAACAACGGGGTAATTCTTGCCTTCTAGCAGATCCTTTACCTTAACAAGTAGGTTTCTCAGTTTTTTGGATGGTATGCGTGCTTTTCTAAGATCGTATCTAGAAAATACGCAATTAAGAGCTTAGCTGACGCCAGGCACATATGGGAGGCCAGCCAACACATGGTGTTTGTAAAGTGCTCGTTTGTGCTTGTCGAACGAACTACCCTGCTATGAAGCACTAGGTGTTCTGCTGTCGCGAAGTAACTTATGATTTGCGAGGAGACTTTTTTTCAGCTATTATCGCGACACAACAGAAATCTAGATTGTATTGCAGAAACGAGAGCATACTGTTGCAATGACACAGTTTGCGCTGGGAAATGCAGCAGGCATGTGCCGTTCACGAAAGAAAATTTCTGCAATTTCTTTTTCGACTAGGTTTTGTACGCTAGTAACTGCCTTCGGTGCACTGTTGCGTTGTTGAATAGAAATTGTCGGGGCACGTTATTTGAAGCAACAGCCGATGAAATCCGTGGTAAAATTGCCCTAATTTCTAATTTCTATTACTTAACGACCGCTCGCTCGAATGTTCCTACATTGTTCCTACATCCTATATATATATAGAAATCGTTCTATATTGAGTTGCCCGTCGCGATCAGCATAACACATATATCGCGGACAAGTGAAATACGTTTTTGGGCATGTAGGGCCCTCTGGACTGTACTTCTTGGCGATAAGGTAGCCTCGCCGCCCACGGGATTATCTGACTGAGCTATGTCGAATGCTCGGTTGCCATAGTCGGAAGTTCGAATCCATCTGTAAGATTTCTGACGATGGTGAGATCGCATTTCACCTCCTCAAGTACACATCTACAGGCTCGGAGTGATGCCTGACACCGGCAAAAGATGCCGAGAGCGAGTGGGGCTATACTAATGCAGGTACAGCCAAATTAGGAGGGCCCACTAAGCATGAACAAAGACGCTCCCTCACCAAGACAGGAACTGGCCTCCTTGGTGCAGTATTCGGCCACTACCTTCCCGATGATTCCCACAAATAACCCCTGGGCCTCAGTCCTCAGCAGCTGCGGAGCACCTGACCAAGGCGGCGGTAAGACCTGCAACGCAGCAGAGGGTGCTACGAATCTCTGGGTCCGGACTGGCCACCAATGAATACTGACCTTGTAAACCTTTAGCAGCCGAACTCTGTCGAGTGAGGCTAGCTTAGCAGTACTCTTTGATGAACTATCAGACATTGTTTGGGATATCATCTGCCTGAGTGAGATTAGAAGAACTAGTGAGGCGTATACATTGCTGAATAACGGCCATGTTCTCTGCTATAGAGATCTCCCAAATAAAAATTAAGGCTCGTGAACAAGCAACTGGAAACTACGGTGCCGATTCTAGGAACGCTAGAGGAGAGATGCTTTTAGAATTCGCAGAAAGGAATAAGCTTCGAATAATGAACACTTTTTTAAGGAAGCGTAGCAACAGAAAGTGGACTTGGAAAAAGCCCTTCTGGCGAAAGAAGAAATGAAATTGATTTCATACTTTCTGCTGATCCCAGCATAGTGCAGGATGTAGAAGTGATACGTAGGGTAAAGTTCAGTGATCATAGGCTAGTGACAGCTAGGATTCACATTAAATTTAAGAGAGGAAGAGTAAAATTGGTCAAGAAAATACTGGTCAACCTAGAGGCCGTGAGGGCAAAAGCAGCCAAATTCAGGCTGGTAGTTGCAAACAAATATGCAGCCTTAGAACTAACATATGAAGATGACATGGAGGTAATGAATGAAACCATAACTATGCTGCCTTCAGAGACGGCATTTGAAGTGGAAGGCAAGGGACAAATGTATCTAGTAGGCAAGCCTTCCCAAATAACGAAGGACCTACTAAAGGAACGACAAGGAATGAAAGCGTCCAACTCAAGGGATAAGATAGAATTCACAGAGCTATCAAAACTGGTCAACAAGGCAAAAATAAGTGATATTCGAAATTATACCGTGAGAAAGACTGAAGAAGCCGTAAGAAATGGACGCAGCCTGAAATTAGTGAGAAAGAAACTTGTCATAGGACAAACCAAGGCGTATGCACTGAAGGATAAGCAGCGTAATATCATCAGCAGTCTCGAAGGTATAGCAAAAGCAGTGGAAGGATTCTATGCTGACCTGTACAGTACCCAGAGGAGTCAGGATACCTCCATTAGGAACTCTAATGAACAGGATACAGAAACTCCTATAGCTAGTGCTGAGGTGAGAAGGGCCTTACAAGACACGAAACGAGGAAGAGCGGCAGGATAAGATGGAATAACACTTGATTTAATCCAAGATGGAGGAAGACATGATGCGTGGAAAACTGGCGGCTCTTTACACAGGTGTCTATCGACTGCAAGAGTACCAGAAAACTGGAATACAAGCATTATAGCAACCCACATAAAGGGAGACTTTGAAGGATTGAAAAATTATAGGCTCATGAGCTTACTCCCAGTACTATATAAAACATTAACCATATTAATCTTCACTAAAAGAAGGGTAACGCTGGACTTCAGACAACCAAGGGAACAGGCTCGCTTCAGGGAAGAATACTCTACAATGGATCACATCCATGTCATTAATCTAGTTATCGAGAAATCCGCAGAGTACAATAAGCCTCTCTATATGGCTTTCATAGATTACGAAAAGGCAGTTGATTTATTAGAGATACCAGCAGTCATAGACGCATTACGCTATCAAGAGACGGACCACTTACGTAAATGCCTTTAAAAATATCTACAGAGACTCCACAGCTACTTTAATTCTACACCAGAAAAGTAGGAACATACCTATAAAAAAAGGAGCCACACAGGGAGACGCAATCTCTCCAATGCTATTCACTACGAGCTTGGAAGAAATACTCAAGCTATTAAAGTGACAAGGTCTAGGAGTGAGAATCGCCGGTGCATACCTCAGCAACCTTCGGTTTGCCGATGACATTGTTCTATTCAGCAACACTGTGGACGAGTTACAACAAATGATTTAGGGCCTTAACCGAAAGAATGTAAGAGTGTGGTCGAAGATTAATATGCAGAAAACAAGCCTAACGATGAATAGCATGGTAAGGGAACAAGAGTTGAGGATCGTCAGTCAGCCTATACAGTCTGTGAAGGAGTACGTTTGCCTAGGTCAACTATTCACAGGGAACCCTCTTCATGGTAAGGAAATTCTTAGAAGAATAAAAATGGGTTGGATCGCATACGGCCGACGTTGTCATCT
The DNA here is from genome assembly GCF_038994185.2 of Dermacentor albipictus. Lineage (NCBI taxonomy): Eukaryota > Metazoa > Arthropoda > Arachnida > Ixodida > Ixodidae > Dermacentor > Dermacentor albipictus. Next base: position 53,025,475 of record NC_091826.1, on the reverse strand, counting down.
CCTGACTGGAAACTTACCATTTTCATTGAAAACGAAGGCGTACAATCAGTGCATTTTACCAGTGCTGACATATGCGGCGGAGACTTGACAAAGAAGCTTGAGATCAAGTTAAGGACCGCGCAATGAGCGATGGAACGAAGGATGCTAGGCATAGCGTTAAGATAGAGAAAGAGAGCCGTTTGGATCAGAGAGCAAACGGGTATGACCGATATTTTAATGGCCATTAGGAGAAAAAAAATGGGGCTGAGCAGGTCATGTAATGCGGAAGTTTGATAACCGTTGGACCATTAGAGTTTCAGAATGGGTACCAAGAGAAGCGAAACGCATTCTAGGACTGCAGAATACTAGGGGGAGCGATGATATTAGGAAACTTGTGGGCGCTAGTTGGGTAACGGGAGATCGCAGGGAGAGGCCTTCGTTCTGCAGTGGACATGGGATAAGCTGATGATGACGACGAAATAAATAGCCTCCCATATCAGAAAAGAAATCCGCTCTTAACGCGAGAAGAGGCCAGAAAAGACTCACGGGCTAGCCGTTACGTCACAGACTTGCACGGCGTCCGCTCTGGCCTATTTGAGTTTTGCGAAGGAAAAGATTGACTACGTTGTATGCCAGTCGAACTAAAACTGAACTTATAAAGTTTAAAGAAATCTTATTGAACAAAAACTCCGCGAATGCAACACACACACACACACACACACACACACAAATATATATATATATATATATATATATATATATATATATATATATACAAACACTAATATTCATGACATCACAGTGATGACATACTAGCTCTGGGTTCACGGTACGAGACATACAATTATATAGAATCTTGACCTTATCTAAAGAACCTGTGACCTTGAAGTTAACAAAAATAGGGCATTTTCAAACTGCTTTGGAGCAGCAAACAAATTTAGTATTTCTCCTTTAGAGTACCTAAAGAAAGTGTCCTAACCGCAGCAATTTCGCTTCGTTCTGCGCAAAAGTCAATCCTACTTCCGGGAGCGAATGCAGTGCGTTTACTGGAATTTCAGTAACACTCTACGGACCAGCGGAGGAGAGCCTACTGCGGCACGTCGAAAGTCTGTGTAGATCGGCTCTGCTACGTGCTTCGAGGACAACGATTTCCGACACATTCCTCGCCCTCTCGTTCCCTCACCCTCTT